>NC_068413.1:27828948-28128948 GCF_023724105.1 Carassius gibelio
TTTTTTTTTTTTTTTTTTTTTGAACAATTACATTTTGGGCTAAAAGTGAGTTGTAAAGCAAGTGTTACTAAACTTGTACCGAGTAAAATATTACTGAAAATGTATTAGTAATGCCCTACACTACTGCGTTACAGCAAAAAGTAACATGTTACTGTAATGCATTACTTTTGTAATGCGTTACTCCCAACACTGCTGGTAAAGGCCTGTGCAAGTTTTGGGAATAATGATGGAACCCATCCACCACATCTTTGCTTTGATAATGTCACTGTATATAATCCAAAAAATCCAAGATGAAGTATTTGATAAAAGTGTGATTTTCTCAGCTTTTTGCTCCAAATGTTACTTAAAAAAAAGAAAGAAACCTACCTATATTCAAGTGGCGATAAAAATAAATAAATAACAATAATTAAAGAAAACAAACAAACAACAACAAAACAACACTTTGTGTTTGAAGCTACATTAGAATAAAATCATTTTTTTGTTGTTGTTTCTGTTCATTTTGATCTTCAACAAAATATTCTGGGGGCCATGGCAGTGACTGGCAACTTTTCCCAAAACACTGGCAGGGAAAGAGTTAAAAACTAATATCAATTACACTGATGTTAAAGTCTATTTTAGTTATTATAAATCCTGGTTAGTACATTCAGCAGTACCCTCTAACTATATTTCAAAGACAACAGAAAAATTACTTATCGCAAAAGAAATACAGTTACAGTTAACATAGTTTTTTTTTTAATGATTACTTACACACTGAAATTAAAAATATCACACAGTTAATGAAACCTAACACTCAAAGATAAATATCTCAGCCCAAATCTGCAAAACTATAATCACATTCTCAGCCTCCCACTTTTTGCGAAACATTACACACATTGTTTGTAAAACACTAAACACAGAAATCAAATATATTGTCACTTCTTTGCTATTGTGTGCTCCTCATTTTGGAGTCACACTCATGATCTCTGCTGTCAAAATTGACGGGACACCTGAAATGTAACTTTTTTTTTTTTTTCTCTTCGGTAAAGTCAATCTAATATCATTTTATTCAATAATATATTTTATTTTGTATTTTGACATTTAAGAAAATGATGAGGCCTTTGAAGATCTTGATGAAGATGTTTATCGCAGCATAGCAGTGACAAAGTACATGTAGTACCTTGGGTTCAACTGAGTCAGAATGAACCACGAACATCCTAAGCTCAAACATTTTATACTACCCTTAATGTAAATGAAGTTGCTCCTGTCATTACAGCTGTGGTCTGTACATTCAATAAGTTCTGATGCCCCTTTATCTGAGGTGGTTCTCAGTGTCCCACACCTGCTCCCACTCTACATTTGGACACCATTTGCTCAGGATGTGATCATCCCAAATGGCCTACAAACAACCTAACTGTTGACTTTCTTCTTCTCTATAATAATTAAGCCATTTTGAGAAATGAGCATGATCAAACATATTGTGAAATGGAATCTGGGTCAGGGCAGATTATAGATTCTTACAGTACTAACCAATATTTATGCAATAATTATGATCAGTTTTTCAAATTGAAAATAGTACAATATTTGTATTTTCTAATACAAATTCTAATAAAATTAAATTAATGCAGTATTTCAGATTAAAATAGAGACAAGGCCTTTATCACATTTCAAACTTAATCAAATTTTTGATGGCAGAATAGCGATTCCTGGTGAGAGCAAAAAAAAAAAAAACAAACAAAAAAAAAAAAACACAAACCTGTAATTTTATCGTGTAAACAGTAGATTCCTGTATAGGACTCTATAGAGAGGTCATTTTACTATTGCATATGGCATTAGAGTTTACATATAGTCCTGTTGTGTCTAATATGAATAGACCCAAGCAATTCACAGATATTGCCAGATAATCACTTTACCTCCATCATACTTAGAACAGACTTAGATCGTTTTTGATGGGTAAAATGCATTTTACCCATCCAAGAGCACACACATACCAGTGAGTAGTGAAACACAGACACACCGTGAACACATATGCAGAGCAGTGGGCAGCCGATGCTGCAGCACAGTTGGGGGTTCGGTGGCTTGCTCAAGGGTCTTACCTCAGTCTGGTATTGATGGTGGAGAGAGATATTCACTCCCCAAACCTACAATCCCTGCCAGACCTGAGACTCGAACCCACGACCTTCGGGTTACAAGTACATGAATCTAGTAAATCCCAACAGTTTATACCAAGTGTAGAGGAACAAACTGTAACTGAACGTCACACTAATTGATGGCACAAACAGGGAGTGAGACCCAAAGGTGTGATCAGATTGTCACAAGTTTCTCGTATTGCTGCCATAGCATTCTCTATCCCAGATTTGTCTATGACAAGGCTTGTGAATACTGCTATTTTACCACCTCCTCTACATCTTGTGAACAGATTTGAAGCATTAATGTATCCGGGTGAGGAATCCCCAAATGTGATTAAACATGGATCAGATTAGCCACAGCTAACATCACTACTAAAAGGCAGAGCGCAGCTGAGCCCAGGACTCTGATAGTGGGTGACTCTATTATCAGAAACATCAATAGCAGAAAAACAACAATATGCTGCAATATCAAACAACGATCTGTGATGTGAACAAGGAACTTAGGAACATTTTGATGAAGCACAAGAATGCAAATTGAAACATCATCCATGTCAGGAAAAAATATATTTGCAAAGAGCAGTCAGAACTACTTAAGAACGATTTCCCAAAAGAGGTCATCAGGAAGAATTGTTTACCTGCTTTAATAACAAAGGAGTTGTTACATTAATGTACAAAAAAAAAAATTTTTTTTATATTTTTTCCCCTTTAACATTTGTCCTTGTTAATTAATTTATTAAGTCACTGAATCCTTGGGAATGTAAATAAGAATTGTTAAATTGAGTAAAAATTGGTACAGGAGGAAAATTCATTTTACAATTGTTATTGTTATTACAAAGAGGAACCACCGGCCTAATTCACCATCCAACTGCCGGGAATCCAGGATTATTGTTGAAGTAAATAATTAAATTAACCCCCAGGTTTAAGGAAAGGGTTACATTTTTGGAGGCACCTCTTTTCTCCTGTTTACCAGCATTTTCTTTATCTTTTCCATTATAATTTAGTATAACAGTGACCGTTTATTTGAAACACTTTATTTCATCTCAGTGCTAGTTCCTTGCTTTGACTTTTGAAATTATGAACCTGGCAAAGACTGTTGAGTGGAGCAGAGAAGAGAATGCAAATCTCTCGCGTGCCATTGTATTGAGCAATGTTCCTTTAGGCACAAGTGATGACACTATTAAAAAGGTGTTAAACACAGTAAAAGTGTTTGGTCGCACTAGAATATGAGGTCGCCGTGGTGATGTAACTGGCAGATGACTCATGCAGAGTCCTCCTTCTTTTTCACAGTTGATGAAGGATATACGTGAGGAAGAACACTGGGTAACTGCAAGGGAAAATGTTAAAGCATCTGTGGCCACTGTCGTCTCTCCCCAGGCATATGTGCCATCTGAATTACAAAACCTGACGAAGGAGGTTAAAGAGCTATCTACGCAGGTGAGTCAACTGTTGAAGGTGGCGACTGTGCCTTGCAAAAGTTCTTTTGACAGCAGTTCATAGGTTACACTCTTATGCCACAGCTTTTATGAAACATATCTGAAACATTTGGAACTTCAGCCTGTGGAAAAACTTGAGATTTGGAGTCTAAGCTCACATAAATACCCCTATGATGGATATTTGCCCTCTGGACTTGAGTTCACAGAAAGTGTAGCTGGAGTGCATCAAGTGATTGACACACTTGCCATTGTATGCCCCGACCCTGTGAAACAGGAAGGAATAGCTATTTTACTTGGGACCAACACTAGCTTAGTGAAGAAACTGCTTGAGTCTTGTCGTGAACAAGTTGGTGAAAAATTCTTGAATGTGCTCAAAGTCTGATTATAATAAAATATTAAAACTAAAATATGAATATAATTCTATCCTAAATGGCCAAATAGGTAACCTCCTCCTCAAACTCAAGCATAATAATTTTGAGTTAGGGGATAAACCTGGAAAGTTGCTTGCTAGGCAATTGAGGGGCAAACAAGCCAAGAAGGCAATTCACATGGTTAAATCAAAAACAGGCATTCTAATAACTAATCCTAATAAGATAAATGAATGTTTCAGGGAGTTTTATTCTGAACTATATACTTCTAAAATTACAGATTATGACCTTAATTATGATAGCTTTTTATGTAACTTAATCTTCCAAAACTTAGTGAATCCTCTAGGTCTGATCTAGAATCTGAACTAGAGGCAATTCATGCTTTTCCATCTGGGAAAGCAGCAGGCCCGGATGGGTTTGGCTGTGAATTTTTTTAAGCTTTTAGTAAGAAGCTGGCCCCTTATATGCTGAGAATGCTACAAGATTCAATGCAAAGGAAAAGGCTTCCTGATTCTTTGTATGAAGCAAATATTTGTGTAATTCTGAAAAAAGGAAAAGCTGAAACAGATCCAGCTAACTATAGACCCATTGCTCTTTTAAATTTTGATCAAAAAGTTTTGACTAAAATATTGGCTTCCAGGTTAGCACAACATATCTCAACAATTATTCATCCTGACCAAACTGGAAGGTTTACATTCTGTAATGTCCGCCTACTACTTATTATTTTATATTTTGATCATCAGTTAGCCGACAATTCTGCAGCCGTTATTTCACTAGATGAACAAAAAGCCTTCGATCAGATTGAGTGGCCATATATGTTTGAGACTTTGAAACAGTTCGGATTTGGCGACAAATTTATCAACTGGATCAAAATTGTTTACTTCCATCCGTCCTCATCTGTATTGACCAATGGTATTAGATCCAGCTCTTTTGAACTGAACCGGGGTGTACGACAAGGTGATCCTCTTTCACCTCTATTTTTTAACATTGCGCTCGAGCCATTAGCGGTAGGAATTAGAACTCATCTACATATCCATGGAATCTCTTTGGGCAATGCTGAAAGTATGATAAGCTTATATGCAGATGATCTCTTACTGTATATCACAGATCCTGTGGTTTCTGTCCCGAAAATCTTAGATTACATTGACACTTTTAGTAAACTTTCAGGATACACCATAAATTGGAGTAAAAGTGAATTTTTGCCCCTAACAAATAAATTAAGTGATACTTTTTTGAACAGTATACCATTTAAAATAGTGGATGATCACTTTACATATCTCTGACTGAAAATTTCAAAGAACCCTAAGCAGCTGTTTAATTTAAATTTTTTAGACATGATTAATAAACTTAAACGAAGCATTGAAAGCTGGAAACTGCTCCCTTTATCGCTAATTGGCCGTGTGAATGTGATAAAGATGATTACTCTTCCTAAGTTTCTATATCTTTTTCAAAATCTCCCAATTTTTTTGCCGGAAACTTTTTTTTAAGCAACTTGATTCAATAATTCTTTCATTTGTATGGAATGGTAAAACATCTTGCATAGCAAAAGCTCACTTGCAAAAACTTTCTGATTGTGGAGGCCTTGGCCTTCCCAACCTTAAGCACTATTATTGAGCAGCAAATGCCAGGGTTCTCACTTTCTGGCAAAGGGGTATTCTGGATGATATGCTACCTGAGACTTCTCCTTTATGGGTACGTGGAGAGGCGATGTCAGTGCCAGAGTCTTCTCTCCCAGCTTTACTTTTTACAGAGTGTAAATTTATACATAAATTAGCTAGCAATAATTTTGTATTAAGAAATTTCCTCAACATTTTGAATCAGATCAAAAAATCTATAAACTACCAAAAGTCTCAGTCAATACACCAATATCATGCAATCCTTCGTTTGAGCCTTCTCGGACTGATGGAGCTTTTTCAGGATGGAGAAAAAAAAGGTTTATGCTGTATAGGAGATCTTTATGTAGCAGATAAATGTGCATCCTTTTTGCAGCTTAAAAATACATTTGTACTCCCGCAGTCTCACTTCTTCCGTTATCTGCAAATTAGAAATTATGTAAAGAAAAATATTCCACAATTTATAAATAAACCTAAAAGTAATGTTATTCACATGCTTTTCTCCTCTAATCCTGAAACTAGACATTTGGTATCTCGTTTTGTTCATGCTTTTACAACACCTATAAGCACCAAGCACCTTAAAATAGCCTGGTCTACTGAATTAAGCAACGATGTGTCTGATGAGATCTGGGAAGAAGGTCTGTCGAGAATAAAGAGTTGTTCCGTAAATTCAAGATATAAACTAATCCAGTTCAAAGTTATGCATCGTATTTATTACTCCAAAACTAGATTGAACAAAATATTTTCCTCAATTTCTTCTCAATGTGATAGGTGCAAGATGGCAGATGGGACATTGGCACATTTATTTTGGTTTTGCCCTATTCTTTATGATTTTTGGTCTAACATTTTTTAATTGAAGTGCATATGGAGTTAACATTCAGCCCGACCACAATCTGGCCATTTTGGGCTATTCTGATGTTATGGATACTATCCCTCGTACTCATCACCACGCGCTAATGGTAGGCTTAATCGCAGCCAAAAAGATTATACTCCTCAATTGGAAAACCTCACAAGCTCCTTGTTTTCAGAGATGGTTAAATGAGATGCTTCATATCATTCAAATGGTACAGCTACGTTTTGGTGAGCTTGGCGCACTAAAAAGATTTGAAGCCACTTGGGGACCTCTCTTGAGTCTTTTGGAAGTTCAAAAATAATATACTCTGTAATCATATCCTTTTATTTTTTTATTTTTTTTTTTTAATTCGTACCAGTTTTATTTACTTCTCCAATGGTGATATTACTGATTTACAACACAACTGTGAATATATATTTGCTGACTGAGGCAATCCAGATGTTTTTTTTTTTTTTTTTTTTTGTGTATCCTTGTTGTCTACTGTTGGTTGTTTATTTATGTTTCTGTGTTTGTTAATGCAACTTTAAAACTTTAAATAAAATATATATATATAAAAAAAAAATCTTGAATGTGCTAACCATACATCCTGTAATCAGTTAAATTCAATTTAATTCAAGTTTATTTGTAAAGCGCTTTTTACAATACAAATCATTACAAAGCAACTTTACAGAAAATTATGTTTCTACAATATTAAGTAATAGCTTATAAGTGGTGACTGTCAGATTGTGCACGTATGACAGTATTTTTAGAAAAATTAATACAAGATGTAGTCAGCCAGACGATGAACATTATTAATATTATTAACAATTAATAATTATTATATGATGCAGTCACACTTGTAGCAATATTTGTTAGTTCTGTTTGTTGATTCAGGGTCAGCATCATCTCTTCTCAGGTGTTCTGGATCCAGACTGGAGCTTGTGTACAAAGACAAAGATCTTGCAATATAAAAGGAGTGAATTTCATCGACAACTTCAATCTTTTCTGGGGCCATAGACAACTGTTTAAACCGGATGGCCTCCACACAAACAAACTTGGTGCTAGAGTGCTAAAGGACATTATTTACTTCTCCTCTGTCATCCTTCAGCAGAGTGTTTCAATCCATGCAGCACACACACACCTGGTCCGAGTCATCATGTGGTTGACACATCCCACAAGGACACTGATAACAGCACGCAGCCACAACAAGCACTGCTCATGGACACCATCCCGGCCAAGCCCTGCCCACAGAGCTCATCACAGACAGACTGTGATATATCAAGACTAAGCACCCAAGGATGACTTTCTGGAAAATAGCCAGGGAAGCCAGGACAACAAATCACAGCCACTGGAAACACCAGAGCCATCGCCTTGCTCACTAGACACATTACCCCTCTCTCCAGCATCTCCACTTCTAAGCTTCTCACAGAAAATGGAAGAACTGGTGTATGCTGGGACCAAACTCTGCCACTCATTCACTGCAAGCCCCCAGATATCAACTAAAAAGTGGGCCTCCCAACCATCAAAGCCTGTTGGCCCAGCTCGTTCTCCTCCTCCTGTGAGAGCTCTCCGGCCACTGCCACAATGCCAGGGCCCAAACCCTCCATCTGTAGGTGAACTGAAAACAACTGAAAGCAGCTCTCAGTGATGTGTGTCGGGTCCCTGCTATTACAGCGGCACATGCTGGTCTGTGGTTTCATGTGGATGTGGATATTCCTTGAGACGAGGAAAAAAAAATATCGGATTGGGGTAAACTCCGTGTGGACGAGGCCGAAGAAGTAACGGGTACTTACAGTTTTGGATAGAAATGTAGCGGAGTAAAGAGTACAATATTTTCCTCTCAAATGTACATGAGTGAAGTCTTAAGTACTCCCCAAAAATGATACTCGAGTAAAGTACAGATCCCTCAAAATTGTACTTAAGTACTGTACTCAAGTAAATAAACTCATTTTACTGTCCGGCTCTTGTAGAGCATTTGTAGACTGTCTGCTTAATATCTTCTAACACTTTCTTTGTAAACTTATTCAACTAACCCTCCACAACAACACTCATTAAGATAATAAATGATTTTTGCCTTTAATTCTGATTCTGGCAAATCAGTGCTGTTCTTACTAGATCTCAGTGCTGCTTTTGACACTGTTGATCATAATATAATTCTACAGAGACTGGAAAACTGGGTCAGGCTTTCTGTGATAGTACTCAAATGGTTCAGGTAATAATTAGAAGAGAGAGGTTATTATGTGAGTATAGAAGAACATAAGACTAAGTGGATGTCCATGACTTGCCGAGTCCCAAAAGGCTCAAATTCTTGCACTGCTCTTGTTTAGCCTGTAAATGCTCTCACTAAGTCAAGTAATGAGAAAGAACCAAATTGCCTATCACAGCTGTTCTGAGGATACCCAGATTTACCTAGCCTTATTTCCAAATTACTACAGCCCCACTGACTCAAGCTGTGTCGGAGAACGCTTTGGGGAATGCCTCCAGCGTGACGGCTCTGAATCACGTATGTAATCAGTCCAAAGGATGGGCGAGACGTTATAGGCAGGTGACGTCAGAGACCAGGAAGCTTAAAAGCATGAGAGGCGAAGCCGGCATTTGGTCTCCTGTCTTCAGCAAGCGCTCTGTGTGTGTGTCAGTCGCTATCTGTTAGTGTCGTTTGTCCTCTGATAAGCTCCATTTGTCAAAACTTCAATCAAGAGAAGTCTTGGATGAGAGCAGGCAGCATTCAGGCGGTGTGTTTTCCCTGCCAGCCAAAAAAGAAAAAAAAAAGGGTGTTAGGGACACACGCAGTTCGTGTGTTGTCTGCTTGAGAGTGAAGTATGCAGAATCAGCTCTTTAGGAGTTGACGGCTGCGATGTGAGCATTTTGCTTCACTCTCAGAAGGCTGTCTTTGAGGATGGAGCTTCAACTGGCATTTCGCGCTGTGCCAGCCCCACTTTCACCGAGGCGGAGCGGTGGTTGTGCTTGCGGGTTTCACTTTCGGATCCGCTGGAAGGAATGTAGACAGGCAAGTCCCTATCTTCTTCCTTAACCACCAGATCCGGCGCCCACTCTCGGGGGTTCGGAAGCCTGCATTTGCTGTACTTTCTCCCTGGTGAGAGGGCGCGAAGCATTGCCTGTCTTTCTCTGATGAGATTGATGTGGAGGGCGTCAATGAGCTTGCCAGTTGCACAAGCATCAATTGCACAAGCACCAGTTACACAAGTATATTATGCCTAATATTATAATGAGCAGCATTAATGAGGAGTGGAGCTCGTGCCGTTGGCTCTCGGGGAGCTGATAGTGCTTTTCTCGCTGTTAAGCTCTCCGCTCTTGCCGGGCACGCTCCAAGGAGTGTGTCCGTGCATGTGATCTTGTGGTTGCGGTTGAGGCCCGGCAGCGACCGCGATCACGGGAATCGCACATGATCTGGCAAACGGGTTGGAGACAGCTCGTCCTATCTCCACCAGTGTTCCCTAGATCAAGAGCTAGTAATCGAGGCCTGGAAGCCCATGCTGTGGTTTCCTCCTCCTCTGAGGCAGAGCTCGCTGCTACATGCTTTTCTCTTTGCTAAGCGCTCTCTCGCCAGGCACGCTCCGAGAAGTGTGTCCGTGCATGCGATCTTGCAGTTACAGTTGCGCTCCTGCTGAGGCACGACGGCGACCGTGATCGCAGGAATCACACATGATCTGGCGAACGGGTTGGAGACAGTTCGTCCTATCTCCACCCGTGTTCCCTAGATCAAGAGCTCATCCTCGAGGCTTGGAAGCCCATGCTGTGGTTTCATCCCCATCTGAGGCAGAGCTCGCTGCAGCATGCTTTTCTCTTTGCTAAGCTCTCTCTCGCCAGGCACGCTCCAAGGAGTGTGTCCGTGCATGCGATCTTGCAGTTACAGTTGCACTGCTGCTGAGGCATGGTGGCGACCGTGATCGCGGGAATCACACATGATCTGGCGAATGGGTTGGAGATGGCTCGTCCTTTCTCCACCCATGTTCCCTAGATCTAGAGCTCGTTCTTGAGGCTTGGAAGCCTGCACTGCGGTGTCTTCCCCCTCTGAGGCAGAGCTCACTGCAGCATTCATAATTCTCTGAGGAGATTGATGTTATTTGTGTGATTGAGTGGCAAATAAATAAATAAAATCATGTGCGCTGCCGAGGCAACACGTGTATTACTTTGTTTAATTTTGATGTGAGTTTTTCTACACCAGACCATGTTTACTTGTCTGGTTGTTGACTACACTTAATTCTGAGGAATAAAATGAAATATTTATCTGACTATGAGAAGTTAGATGTACAGGGGCTCTTGGAATGTAATTTCTCTTGTGAGAACACTTGTCTACCTCTGTTCCTCTGAGGAGGTTGAGGGAGTCAGGTGCTGCTGGGCGGAGCAGTCCCAACCTTACCATGTTCCAGCCCCTGGTGCCAGGGGTGTCACTTCTTGTACTCTGCAGACACTAGAGTAAGAGTGGCACTCCCAGGCCGAAGGCTTCTAGTGGAAAGCGGTTCTGCAGACCATCATTTTCGCTGGATAGCCTTCATCGCGGTGCCCGTCTCTCCTCAGTGCCCTCAGTGCCCGTCGCTTCTCCCAGTGACCGCCCGGTAACGTAGCGGTGCTAAAAGGCTCGCGACCTCCTGGGAGGTTTCCAGAGAAGCTACTTCGGCCATCTCCTGACAGTGCGCCACTTCAGGGCACCGAGCTAACTGCTCTGATCACACCAGAGATCAGTCTTGAGAGGCTTATTCCCGTAGTAGACTATTTGGCAGCATGAAAACTACTGCCAAATGTGTCTCAGTGGGTCCTGCACACTGTAGTGAGAGGCCACGGAATCCAGTTCTGATGGGCCCAGAGCAGTCAGGGAACTGAAGTTCAGCATTCTTGCACAGACTAAGTCTGAGGACTGGTGTGTCATGATCTATCAAAAAAAAAAACAAAACGCTTATCTCCATCCTTCCTCACCAGAAGTTCCTAAGGTTTGCTTTTGGGGGGAAAAGCCTACCAATATGGTTCTTCTGCTGGCCTTGCACTCTCACCCCACACTTTAACGACTCAACCACATAGACAATTGGTTGACATTAGCTCAATCAGAGCAGATGACAGTTCAACATCGAGGTGTTATTCTCACTCACATGAAAGAGCTGTGGTTTAGACTTAACGCCAAGAAAAGTGTGCTTTCTCCAGTACAGAGAACCACATCTGGGCATGGTGTGGAATTTGACCACGATTCAGGCACGTATGTCACCTGCTCGGATCGTGTTGTTCCTCACTGCAGTCAAGAGAGCGAGAGAAAGCCGGTCACTCACTGTCAAGCAGTCTCTGAGATTGCTGGGTCTGATGGCAGCTGCGTCCAATGTGAATACTATTGGCCTGCTGTACATAAGACCCCTACAGTGGTGGCTCAAGACCAAGGTGTTCTCCCCGAGGGGAAATCCCCTCGGGGACATGTGTAGACATGTGTAATTGGACATGTGTAGAAAACCTTCTTGTTTGGAGTAAAACCTTCTTGTCTCAGTGCCTTGTGATGGTAGCTCCTTGTCCCCTCTGGCTCCCTCTGACTCATCCAGTTCCACTGGGGCAAGACGCCATGGTACAGACGTGGCCGAGGCTTCATCTGTAAATTTTCCCCCCGATTGCTCTGCTCCCGGGAGTTCTGGAGAGAGTACACTGGGACTGAGTCGATTGCTGTTAGTAGCCCTGTTCTGGCTGGGCCGGGTATGGTTTTTGGGCCTGATTTCTCTTTTTGATGGCACTCCATGGGAGGTTCCCATCAGGAGAGATCTCCTCTCACAGGCGGAGGGTGAGCCCCCCCCCCCCCCCATGGAGCTTGGAGGCTGTAGGTGTGGTCTCTGAGGAGGCACAACTCTTAGCTTCCGGTCTCTCAACTGAAGTTGTTGAGACCATTCTCCAATCCAGAGCACCCTCAATGAGGAAACTGTATGCCTTGAAATACAAGCTTTTACCTCTTGGTGCAGAGACCGACAGCTCGATCCAGTTAACTGCCCAGTTGGTACAGTTCTGGAGTTCCTGCAGGCTCTTCTCTCCACAGGGTCGAACCACTCCACCCTGAAGGTCTACTTGGCATACTGTGCCCCTCTCGGTGGCCAGTCAGTGGGAAGACACCCTCTTGTTACATGTTTCCTCCATGGTGCGCTGAGGCTGAGGCCTCCGGTCAGAAGAAGCTTATGCAAAGTGGTGATCAGGATGCTATCCTAAGCCTCGAGTCCTTTGATCTCCCCTCTCTGGGAGTCAAGACTCACTCCTTCTGAAGTTTGGCCATTGGACGGGTTGTCCCCAATTACTGTCAGTCTCCCGCATCCTTCTCTTGCTTTAGCTGTGCTCTTCCACACTAGGCAGAGATTTGAAAGTCTGGCGACGTGGGCATTCTTGTTCCCCAAAGCGTTCTCCCGACGCAGCTCAAGTTCCTGAAGAGGAACATCTAAGGTTAAATATGTTACCATGGTTCCTTGAGGGAACGAGATGCTGCGTCACAATGCCACACTTCAGGCATCTCTGGCCAGGCACTTGCTTCATCCTTTGAGGCTAAATGCTAGCTTCGCCGCTCGTGCTTTAAAACTTCTTGGTCTCTGACGTCACCCGCATATACCCATCTTGCCCATCCTTTGGACCGATTACACACGTGATTCAGAGCCCTCACGCTGAAGGTGTTCCCCAAAGCATTCTCTAACACAACGTCTCGTTATGTAACCTTAGATGTTTTTGCACTGAATAGTATCTCCCTCTCTACTGTGTTCGGTTTGTTTAATGCACCATGCTCTTTCAGTAAAGACTTAAACTTAACGCATTTTTTTCTGAATGGGCCATTATGCAAAAATGGAAAGGCTCCATTGAATTTGTGACATTTACAGATACAATATGTCCATTAACTGAAAGTTTTTTGCACTGAGGATGCACTAATGCATCAGCTTGAAGCTTAAAATAAAGATTTCTCATGATTTGGGCTGCTTGGATCATGTAATTTTCCTGCAGGAACTCATTCTGTTTCCTCCACTATTTTTGGATTAATTTTTGTCCATAAAAAATGCATTCTTCAGTGCTGTAATTTGATGCTGAAGTTGGACGTGCACTGTGGGAAGACCCGACTTATTGATAATGAGAATAGATTATTATCGATTAGTTGTTGCAGTCCTTGTATTTATCTTGGCATAGTTGAATAATAACAGTTCTGTACATGGAAATGACATACCCTGATCCTCAAATTTTTTCCTCCTTCTTATGTAAATCTTGTGCTTGCAAAAGATGAAAAATAGGCAAATCGGAACATAACTCTAATAGTTATGCCCCCAACATTTACATTTACCCACCCATGATCTATGCCAGCCGCCAGCCGAACCTGCACAGCCGAATCATCAGAAGTTCTGCAGGTATTGTGAAGAAACAAACAAGGATAATAGCAAAAATGGCAACTGTGCAATTGTACAATTCTAACATACAATATTTTTATCTGAATCAAATACCTGCATCTGCTTAATTTCAATGAAAAATAAAGTGCTTACTGGATTCCTACTGAAAACAAAACAATTGTGAAACATTAAATACAGATGTCGAACCTTTCCACTAGGATTTCACAGGTTTTTCAGTTTGTATTTATGTTCCGCGTGGAATACAGTATCGCCAAACAAAATATTGTAATACTCATGTGTATCAATATTTTCTTACACCCTTAGTTCATATCCTGTCAGTAAATTTTGATCCATTCTTTACCTAGCCCACTATGAGTACCCCAGCAGTCAATGACATTCGGGAGTAGAGTGATTGAACTATTACCAATAAAGAAAAAATTCAAAGATTCCACCATCTCCAGAGAGAACCTGGATTCTGCTACAGCTAACGGTATCAAGCTCAAAGAGCAACAAAGTACACTCTATTTGGCTGTGGCTTCTACTGTAAGAGAAGCAGTAGACTCTGTACTGACCCCAGCACTCTGTGATCTACTTTTGGATATACAACGATCAACGAGCAAAGCAGATGTTGAAAAGCTAGCCAATGCAGCAAAGCAGACATGAGACAGAGTTTATTCTGTTCAAGCATCTGCACGTGAAGATAGCAAAACAGACACAAACTTAAGAAATCAGCTGAAACAACTCACCGAAAAGATGATGGACACTGAAGATAGGAGCAGGAGAAATAACGTATGACTGGTGGGATTCCTGGAAGGGGCCAAGGGCTCCAATGCAGCTATCTTTTTTTGAGTTTATCTTTCAAGTGGATCTCTTCACTGAAAGGCCATGACATCAAGATTGACCGGGCACATCACATGTATGACAGAAGGAAAAACTCAGACCGGCCGGCCGGGGAATATGTTTGTGTTGAAGTGGAAATCAACATGTGTTTCATTTATGCAGACCTACACTCTTGGTAATGAGCAGTCTGCTTTGGATTCTGTACATAATTATTAATTGTTAATTTTTTCTTAATTTACTGCCTGAATGAGGCAGACAATACATTTTCGACAAATATATATAATCAAATATCAAATATATTACTTGAGCAAATTGATTGTCCTTTAGTGATGGGATGTGATTTGAATGCTTTCTTAAATCCTGCATTGGATAAATATCACCCTGATACCACAGCTAATCCATCATCTAAGTTATTTAATAAATTTATCACAGAACTTAATGTAATCGATCTTTGGAGAATCATAAGAATTTCTCTAGTATAGAATACATATTTCTCAGCCCATCTCTAATTTAATCTAACTCTTCCATCTCTATATTAAAGGTGCTGTAGGGAGCTTTTGTAAAAACATATTTTTTTACATATTTATTAAACCTGTCATTATGTCCTGACAGTAGAATATGAGACAGATAATCTGTGAAAAAAATCAAGCTCCTCTGGCTCCTCCCAGTGGTCCTATTGCCATTTGCAGAAAGCCATCCGCTCCCGGTAAAAAACAACCAATCAGAGCTGCAGTCCGTAACTTTGTTTGTGTTCAAAATGTAGAAAAATTTATATAATAAGCGAGTACACCATGAATCCATTTTCCAAACCGTGTTTTTGGCTTGTCCTGAATCACTAGGGTGCACCTATAATAAGTGTTTATATTCGGACTATTTTAGATTGCTTCGGGGATACCGCGGCGGAGTAACCCAGTACCTTTGTGATTCTTCATAGACATAAACAGAGAGAAGTAGTTCTGGCTACAATGTTCTTCCGCAAGACGCAAGCAGTTCTGTATATTAACCGCTAGAGCGTCAAAAGTTCCCTACCGCAGCTTTAACAGTTGCATTGTCTGATCACTCTGCAGTGTTATAGAACGTTCACCTCTCTGACATAAAGGCCAAGGGCACTAGATGGCGTCTTAACACATAATTTCTAAATAATTAGACATTCATTGCTTTGCTAAAAGAGCATATAAAGGAGTTTCTCTAAATTACTAAATCTTGTGATATTAACACTCAAATATTGTGGGAAATGACAAAGTGTGCAACATGAGAATCTGTATATAATTTTCTTCTGCTCTTGCCAAAGCAAAAAAAAAAAAATATTCGAAAATAAGATTCAATTATTACAAAACTTACAAAAACTAAATTTCTATGATCAACAACCTGCACGATTGACCTCCTTGAAAGAGGAATATGACTTACTTTCACAATCAAAGGCAGAGTTTATTTTACACAGGATGAGGCACAAATATTATTTTGAACTGGAGAGACCTAATCACTTATTGGCCCTCAGGCTGAGGGAATGTGAGGCTAAAGCATATATCAGTGCAATAAAATCTTCAGATGACCAGGTAACCATGAATCCTATGTTAATTAACAACATATTTAAAGGCCGTGTTGCAGGGTTAATTTTTAATGAATTTGTGCAATTTGCTTGTTGGTAATAAACATTTAAACTGTTATCCATTGTATTTTATGTTGTTGGGTATCACAAAACGGAATATAATACGAAAAAGTAGGTACTATCGTACAGCGGTCTCCTTTCCCCCACAACGCATTGCTTCACGTCACGTTGGGGAGAGAATTTACCAAAGCCCGCCTTGAGAGCATTGAGAGTGACTAGAGAGACAAGTCGTAGACTTGATTATTCAGATAGCGCAGATTATAGATAAATAGATAAATACACAGATATAGATAGATAGATAGATAGATGGATAGACAATATATAGATATATAGACAGACAGATAGATAGACATATCTGTCTGTCTATCTATCTTAACCTTTCCAATGCAGTTTCCATGGGACAGCACCGCCCACACAAGCACCTGCCAAAAACAGCAACTGACAATCAGCAACGTTTGCAACAACATTTTCACTAGAGGAAGAGACGTCCATTCTAAACGCTTAGAAACGTCCATATAGCTAGCATGATACCTTCTATTTCTAGTTGACAAAAACATAGTTAACCAGTTCTTCGACACTATGACAAAGGTTACCGGTACTTATCTGAACTAATGTCATGATCACTGCCACTAATTATGAAGAAAACGTTGATTTTTAACGTTCATTCAATGACAGTAAAAAATATATGTGTCGTTATTGTGCACTGCTGCTCGTAGACTAGCTCCAGTGCTCATTGCTGCGATGCTAAATGATAGCACCTCACCAGGAAACTTCACCAACTCTCCACTCATTCTCTTTGGACCATGCATTTAATTAGCTTTGATGGACATCAGTTCTTGGCAATTCCTCATTTGCCCTCTCACGTCTGGCATGTTCGAAATTACACGGCTGCGGGCCATCATACATGTTGGCTCTTGCCACCTCTTCCTCATCCCAGTAAGTCGCTATAACGTTAGTTCTGATGCTGTGTTCCAGGTAGGTTTTTGAGCTCGAAATCACTATTTCATACCACGACTAACGACTTTGTACCGTTCCAGGTAAGTTACGCCAAACTTTCTGAGCGCAAGGAATTGTAGCTAGATTATTTATTTTATTGCAACGTTACATTGACCTAAAATCATAAACACTGCATCCGTAGGCAGTATTATTCGTAGGGGCTGCCATCGTTGTTTTACGTGCTGGGTGACCTCAGAATTCGGAGTACATCGATCTAGTACAAGTTCACGGGTGGGAAGTCATGGGTTTGACTGCCATTCCAGTGCACTTTCACGGGTTTAAGGTTGGAAAAACACGGGTTACGGGTTGCCTGGAATGCGGCATCATACTAGGCTGAGGCTACCTTTCCTCCATTCTCCCCAACGTGACGTCATCACCAAATTGCTTTAAAAAAACGTTAATACCAAAAACTTTTCAACTTTTCTTTTCAAGACATTTTTTAGACATTTTAAAAAATATATACATATCTTGAGTGATTTATGTAGTCATTAATGGAAAGTGGTGGTTAACCTGCAACATGACCTTTAAGGGGTTTTACACAAATCTGTACAAAACTAAAACCGATTTTGATGAGTCAGTTTGTAGAGAGTACTTGGATAAATTAGAACTGCCTTGGATCACCCATATGGATAAAGACTCATTGGAGGCCCCGTTAAGTTTGGAGGAGATGCATGAAGCACTAAAAAGCCTTCAGAAGGGCAAATCACCAGGCCTAAATGTCCTTCCTCCTGAATTACATTTAGAAATAGGTGATGTTGTAGGACTCATGTTGTAGGACAGTTCTGTAGTGTTTTGGTTTTGGTGAACACTATATTTCTATGATTAAGGCACTCTACCACTCACCTGAGGCATCAGTCTTAACTGACCACTTTCCCCTTTATTGTTTTGTTTATCGCTTGAACCACTAGCAAAAGCCATAAGGAAATCTGACGTTAGACCAATTAAGATGCATGACCACAATCATATTATTTTTATTGTACACTGATGACATTATCTTATATTTAGATCATGATGATATGTTAATAACGATATAATTAAGGAATTTGATCACTTTAGTATTTTATCGTGGTACAAGATAAACTGGACCAACTCTGCTTTAATGCTAATTAACAATGTTAAGGTCAACTCTCTTATATTTTATTTATATTAAAGATTCTTTCATTTGTTTGGGTATTACCATATGTAAAGATATTCATAAAATTGCCAGAAACAATTTCAAAAATATGTTAGTCAAGATTAAGAGTGATACTCAAAGTTGGAATAATCTTAAAGTCTTTCTCCCCAAGGCAAAATCTCCACAGGCAAAATGAATTTGTTTCCTCTGCTTCATTTTCTTTTTTCTATGCTGCCGCTCTTCCCTCCTCCAGGTTACTTTAAGGAGATCAACTACATACTTCCCAGTTTATTTGGAATGGTAAGCAACCCAGAATAAAACTTGTCAAACTGCAGTGCCCTATACTTACAGATGGATTGGCTGTACCAAATTTTTTATTATATTATTTGTCTTTTCAATTTAAGGCTCTTCATGCTTGGGTCGATCCTCAATCTAAAGTTTCACGGAGAGTGATTGAAGCTGACAAGGTTAAACAACATAAGCTCCAAGATATTCTGTCAGCTGGCACAGGAAATAAAAATGAGTTTGTCAGTTATGCTCTGCTCTCAAAGCCTATGGAGTTCCCTGGGCATCCCCCATTTCCTATCATCCTATGTGGGATTGGATTGCACCACCCTCTGGTCAAGCCATCTGTTTCTTTAATATATAGTAAACTTAATGATCACACTGCAAAGCCTCTTTCTGTTAATCATATATGGAATCGCTAATTAACAGATTTTGACTTATAGGTAGACTGGGAGAGGGTGTGGCCTAATATAATCTTAACTTCTAAAAACTTGGCTCAACATCTTATACTTTTCAAAGTCATTCATAGAGCATACATAACTCCTTATAAGAGGTTTAACATGAAACTGCAATCGAACTTTAACTGTCATATCTGAAACACTGAAATACTTATCAGGTTCTTTTTTCCACGTTTATGTCCAGTTGTCAACCTATGGACTTGTGAATTCTGTTTTGTCCTTTTTACTTCAAACTGATTACATGTGTAAACCAGGTTAATGTCTCTTTAATGGCGATTCTAACTCCTTTATAAGTTCGTTGATGTTTGCTACTGTAGTTTTACAGCTGCAAAGAAGACGATAATATAAAACTGGTTTACTCCGCAAATGTGTGCAAAAATATTTTGGATTACACAATTTGAATACACAACAGCACAAATTAACAAGGCTAAACCTAGTACCATTGATGCATGGCAATATTTTTCTTCTGATATGTTGGACTATATATGTCAGGATGACTCGGGAGACAGAGGTAGGTAAATTCAGAACAGTGATTCATTGAGTGATATATATACAAGTGTGTGGTGAATCCTTTTCCTTTAGTCCGGGGTGAATCTCCAATTATGATATATGGGCTGTTTGAGAGTCATATGGGTTGGTCATGCAAACAGGTGAGTTCTCTTGGTTCTTGTAACATCAAAGCCACAGTCATTGATCGCTCCGTTATATTCTCTTTCTCCTGAGGTGCCGAAGACAGTATCAACTCAGGGTAATCATAAGAGACTTCAGCAACCATTGAATCACTGGTAGTGAACAGGTGATCCGCGGTCCTGAGGGCAGCAGAACAAAGACACAGGTAAGTGTAACACCAAAAGGTGAGTATATGTTACGCTGGGCTTGTTGGAGCTCTGGAGACAAGAGGGATGAGACTGTTCCTGTTGGAGGCTTGTGGTGCGGGTGAGTGTATTTATACTGGTGGTGATTGGTTTGGTAATGCGTGGCAGGTGTGACTGGATAGTACTCAGGTTTTACCCTCAGATTTTACCCTGTGGACATGTAGGAGGAGGGGGTCGCTGTTGAGCCCTTTCACAGAGCATCTCAATCACAAAGATTCTAGTGGGTAGGATAGGTTCTGGTTCTTCAAGGGTTTCTTCCAGGTTGTGAAGAAGGGACAAAGTATCTGCTCTGGTGTTCTTAGAGCCTGGTCGATAGGCTATCTGAAAATGGAACCTGGTAAAAAATAAAGCCCATCTGGCTTGTCGTGAATTGAGTCTCTTGGCTTCCTTTAGTAATTGCAGATTCTTATGATCAGGGAGTACAAGAAATGGTTGTCTAGTCCCCTCTAGCCAGTGTCTCCACTCTTCCAATGCCAGTTTAACTCCAAGGAACTCACTGTTGCCTATATCATAATTTCCTTCTACTGGAGACAGTTTCTTCAAGAAATAGGCACAGGGCATAGGTTTGGTTGCATTATCCGGATACGCTGACGCCAGTAGTGGAGGTGTCCACCTCAACAATGAATTTCTTTTTGGGATCTGAGTGTTGAAGTAGCGGGGCTGTGGTAAAGGCGGTTTTCAGCGTTTGGAATGCGTTCTCAGCTTCTTGACTCCACTGCAAAGACTTGGGCTTCCACTTCAATAGGGAGGTTAGGGGTGCAGTTATCATACTGTAGTTGTGAATAAACTTATAATAAAAGTTGGCGAAGCCAAGGAATCTCTGGAGCTCTTTGATGGTTTTAGGTGTGCGCCATAAGGTATTGCGTCCCTAGTGATTGTATATCCACGGAATTCTATGGATTGCTGGTGAAAAACACACTTCTCATCCTTTACATAGAGAGAGAATTCTCTTAATCGTTGGAGCACTTGAGCAACATGACATTGGTGATCTCTTTCATTTGGTGAGTAAATTAAGATGTCATCTATGTAGATGAGAGCAAAACGGTTCAGATACTCATGGAGGACCTCATCCATGAAACTTTAAAAGACAGAAGGGGCGTTTATAAGACCATACGGGCATCTCAGAGCTGTTCAAGAGAGGACGGAATTAGTGGAAGAGGATAGCTGAATTTTACCGTTATTTTGTTTAGAGCTCGATGTCGATGCAAGGCCTTAATCCTCCATCCATTTTTGGAACAAAGAAGAAACTAGCCACTGCTTGTGAGGTAGATGGTCAGATGTACCCCTGCCTAAAGGCTTCGTCTACATACTCCTTCATTGCCTTCTGTCCCGGAATGGACAGGGAGTATATACAACCTTTCGGAATGGCTTCTCCGGGGACCAGATCAATTGCGCAATCCCAATGATGATGTGGCGGGAGCTTAGAGGCTGTGAGAGGGTTAAAGACATCTGCAAAGGAGGCATAACAAGGTGGGACATTGACAGATTGATTTTCCTTGGGACTTTCAATGGACGTGGAATTCAATGGCGTTAGAACAGGTTTGTTATTTACATTGGACATGGACTGACTTTCTTGGACATTCTGACATTTGTTGCAATTTGATCTGTCACGTACCCCCTATTGATCATTTCTCCTGTGAGCATGTAGATGGAATAGGGCTGTTCTAGCTTATATATCCTCAGACTGCGCTGAATTCATCCTATTGTTTTGTTAGGTCAAGCCTTCTGTCAGGATGACTCGGGAGAATCTCCAATAATGAGATATGGGCTGTATGAGAGTCACATGGGTTGGTCATGCAAACAGGTGAGTTCGCTTGGTTCTTGTAATGTCAAAGCCACAGTCACTGATCACTCACTTTTATTATCTTTCTCATTAGGTGCCGAAGACAGTATCAACTGAGGGTAATCATAGGAGACTTCAGCAACCATTGAATCACTGGTAGTAAACAGGTGATCCGTGGTCCTGAGGGCAGCAGAACAAAGACACAGGTTAGTGTAACACCAAAAGGTGAGTATACGTTACATTACGCTTGGCTTATTGGAGCTCTGGAGACAAGAGGAATGAGACTGTTCCTGTTGGAGGCTTGATGGGGATCTGCGGTGCGGGTGAGTGTATTTATACTGGTGGTGATTGGTTTGGTAAAGCGTGGCAGGTGTGGCTGGTTAGTACTCAGGTGACTGTGGTCATTGCTGATTGGTGGAGACCGGGCTTGCCAGATCCCTGACAATATAAAGGAATGATAATACAATAATATTATTTAATTATAATATAAATACATTTCTCTTTCGGATTGTAATTATCGATAATATGTCTGTTGTTCCCTCTTCCCTGTTTGTTTGAAATAATATTAGAAAAATAAAAAGTTTAATAAAATTTAATTTAATAATAATAAAAATATATATATTTTTATGGTTTGTAATGTCTGTCATTTTTCAAATATCAGTTTTTTTTTTTTACAAAGCAGATCATAGAATATATAATTTGTCTATAGCCTCTAAAACAGCTTCATAAATAGGAACATTTCAATACATGAGGATCCTGAATGAGATTTTTTTTTTTAGCAAGCCATTAAAATACTTGGGACTTGACTCGGACTCATGACCAAAGACTCAAGACTTTACTTAGACTACAATGATAAAGACTTCAGTCTTTACACGGACTCAAAGTTAAAGACCTGTGAACATTGCTGCTACTTCCACATCTATAGCAGTGGGTGCAATAATTTTCATTGTCACTGCTGACAGTTGAAGCATATCCTTGTCTGGGCAGAAAGATGGTGTGTTGCAAATCCAAGCTGGAACTGAGCTGTTCTTCTTCTCTGTCCTGGATTGTAATTGGGTCAATACCCAGGTAATGAGAATTTGGGGTGGGTAACAGAGGCATAGTTTCTGTAGCCTTGAGGGCCTGTTCTGCAGTTGTCTGGGGCAACTGAACCAGCTCTCTGATTTGTGACACTTCAATGCTCAGATTCTTTAATAGTGCCATGTCTGAGTTTATTTTACAAATCAGGGTTATTCTTATTTTTATATTCCTCAAGAGATGTTTTTCCTTTCTTTTCATCAGGTGCAGAGAGATTGTTGCATTCCGCCGAATGTACCACCACTGGGTGATGCTGGACTTCAGCTTTATTTTTGTTTTGTCTCTCTGTTTCAGTCATGCGTGCACAGTTTAATTTCTCTAACAACAGCTCATCACTCACCTCTGTTTGTTGCAGGTATGGCTTTAGATCCCCTCTGATGTAGTCATTTTAAAGACAGGTAAGAACTTTATGCAGAAACATATTTTGCACAAAAATTGGGTTATATTTGAGACTAGACTCAGCTTCCTGTGATGCAAATATAATCTTCTGATTGTCTCCTTTCTGTCTTCGACTTCTGACATCAGTTGCTTGTAAAGTTTGGCACCCCTCTCCTGGTAATGTGAGCAAAGGATCCTTCTCAAGGTAGGCAGTGTAAAGTTTGCTTTGCCCTCTAGATAGCTGTGTAACTGCATGCCAGGTAGGACACACACACACACACACACACACACATATATATATATTATTAATTATATCTCGATTTGTCAAAATTTTTACAATATTCTACAATATTCAATATATATCTTGAAATGTTTGCATTTGCATCATATAAAAACTATAGACCAAGTGATCACTTACTGCTTTTTATTAAATGAACATGTATTACATGTAATACGTGACCCAGAAACCAGTGACACAAGTCGGCAGCACAACTTTCGAGCAAAGTGAGAAAGAAGCGTTTTTTGTTTTTTTTTCAAAATTGGTGATTTTTGTTTTTTTTGCAGAATCTGTTAGTTGATATCACAAAGAAGCCTCTCCGTGTTTGAGATAGCAGTATTGGTATATTTAAAAGCGTACATTTTGAGGTTGAAATCAGCTAGTTTGTCGGAGATTCTATCACGCATTAGGGGCGTTTCATTGTCTGTCTGTATTTCCATACTGGATAAGCCGGCTTTTGTTTCTTTTGTTATTGCCACCGCCCTCCGAGGGAAGCGTGGCTACTTAGTATGCAGCGCTCTGGCCGGCTCTAGGGAAAAAGCGCACACTGATTCTGAAGACGATCTGAGCGACGATGAAAGCGGCATAATAAGACTGTATAATATCCCTAATCTACAACTGAGCGAAGATGACAACGAGGAAGAATGTATTGGACTGGCGTCAGACGAGTTGGACCGTAAGATATCAGAGGCTATATCGATAGTAACATTTGATGGGGATAAAGACAGAGAAATGGGGAAAATCCGTAACATTTAGGGGCAAACAGACGCACAAAGTGCAAACTTCGGATCTGCAAGAATACTTTTCTGTTTCTTATGGGGTGAGTTTCCATAAACATCAAAGTTTGTCATTTTGTGTTCATTCTAAGAACACACGTTATCTCATGTTTAGTCCATGTTTAGACCTTCCCATATCTACCTATTGTTATTAGCTAGCTCATCGGTTATCACAGAATCCTGTTAAAAAAGTCCTAATGCTACACAATGAAATCAATTCACCAAGTTTTATGTAGAAAACCAGCAAATAACAAATAAAATTAGCATCAATATGTACTTTTTGGTTACATAAACATTAAAATAATAACATTAAAAATGATGGCCACATTTGAAAGATTAAAGATTTTTTATAAAAAGATAAAACTCACATGTTTCTGCCTCTAAATCATTTTTATAAAAGTCAAAAAAGATAAATTACTGACATTTACAATGCAAATTCTCCTTTATTATTAATAGTATGCGGTCCGATTTTTCCCGTTGTGTTTGTCGTTGCTATGCAGGGGGTATGGCTTATCTAAATGAGATGTAAATGAGCCCCATTGTCACTCGCAGCAGTGAAAACTGCACAATCTTCAGAGGCTATTTCTGCTTTTTGAGCTTTTTTGAGTGCCTATCTTCAAATGGCCACAACTTCTCCAAATATTATCAGATTTCCATGTGTTACACATCGTTGGAAAGCTTGGAGACTACACTTTCAGAATCTGTGAATAACTCAAAATGCCCCAGAACCGACTTGTGTCCCTACTTTCCGTGATTGGTCACGTATATGTAACTCAAGAAGTGCAAAACAAGTACAGAAAGTGCATTCTGTCAACTTTTTAAAGTGCATGCAATTCACAATTTACACTGTGCAACTCTGGGAAATAAACTGGGATAAGTATTTTTTTTATTTTTTTACAGGTTTTTAGCTAAGAACACAAGTCTGTCTACTGTCTGTGGTTTAAGAGAAGCTCTATGGAAAAACTATGTTACCACTGGCACTAAAAACCCTCTCAGATATATATATATATATATATATATATATATATATATATATATATATATATATATATATATATATATATATATATATATATATATAGATAGATAGATAGATAGATGGATACCATATTTTCCAGACTATAAGTCACACTTGTTTTTCATAGTTTGGCTGGTGCTGCGACTTATAGTCAGGTGCGTCTTATTTATAAAAATTAATTTGACATGAACCGAGAGAAATGAACCAAGAGAAATGAACAAATAGAAAACATTACCGTCTCCAGCTGTGAGAACATAGAGCGCCCTCTCACGGCTGTAGACGGTAATGTTTTCTCTTGGTTTTCTCTCTAAATAAATGCGACTTATAGTCCAGTGCGACTTATATAAGTTTTCCTCATCATGATGTATTTTTGGACTGGTGTGACTTATAATCTGAAAAATACAGTAGATAGATAGTAGAATAGTCATTCCACATTGCTATGGCCTATATTTCTCTATTCACACAACACCAATTGTATAAGGTCATTTTATACAGCGAACAAAATCGCAAACAATACAGTCGAGATCTCATGACAGAACACAGACCGGCTGAATGATGCTTTTATTTAGATTGCTAAACTTTAGCCTGTTTGTTTGAAAACCCTGGTCTTCAAGTTCCCCTGTCTCATCTCTTTCAATATACTTTACAATATGTACTATTAGAAATTAGAGACTTTTCCTGGAAACATTCTCTCTTTGCGTACCGACAATATTTAGAAAATCACAAATTGCAAACAAATAATCACTGTTTAGTGAGTAAAGTGTCCCCACTACTTTAAGTCTCAAAACCTCCAATGTGTTCATGTTGGTTGTGGATGAGTGGTTAGTGTCAGTATAAAGCAGAATGTCTACTTGTAGCTCTCCTGGTTGGGTGAGGAACCTCATATTACTCTGACTTCTGCCCGTCTGGTTGTGAGACTACTGACCACACACCACTGACCTCCTATTGTGGTGGCAAGGTGGGATGTTATCATATGGCAATCTACCTGCAACCTTCAATCTCCTTAGTAGACGCTCCAGACATTATACTTAAATCAAATTGATTCTGTCATATTTTAACCTCTGCACTAATATTGCATCTCCAGCAGTTACAGCAAGAAAACATTAATGCCGGACTGCTGCTTCTCACGTTGTTTATGCTAATAGGGCAGAGTCCCAAATGTCCTATACAAAGGGAGAAATCTGAAATTGCTTGTTTTAAGAAACTGTTTATGATTTATTGGGATTAAAAACCAAAAACTGAGTGTAAGGATTGTTTTCCCACACTATGTCCACACAGATGTGTTCAAACACTTTATGATCTTACCTTATGAATGTGATTTTTGCATTATAGGTTCCCTTTAAACTTTTTAAAATGCCTTGGCATCTAACTGAAATAAGTTGAAATATAAGTTGAATAAGTATAAATCTAAAACAACAATAAAACAAAAGCTAAACGGATATATAAAAAATACAAGTAATAACATAACAAAATTACTATAACTTTAATTAAACTTAAAATGAATATACTATAACAATAAAAGCTAATTACAAATAAATAATGTAATAGTACAGCGGTATATAAATAATACTAAAGACAACAAATTATATGGAGTTGGGTTGGGGTATGATCTATTACTAAATACCAAGTATGTGTGTATGTGTGAGTCCATCTCAAAAGGAGCAGAAGTGGAAAGAGTATGAAAATATTCTACATGGTATGTGTGTTGGAGCAGGTTTGTAACTAAACTCTAAAAGGCTGAGGCCCTTCTGGAAATTACAAATGCAAGACAATACATTGAATACTCATTTGAAATTATATATATCAAAAGATACTTTAAATGTGAAATTAAAACTGCCAGTAGATGTCAGCAAGTCACTGTTAACAAGTGAGTCATTGCGATGAAACACAGAACTGTGCTATGGTGGCTGTGTTTGGAATTTTTTGTTGTTGGCAACAACATAAACAAATGTTACTGCACTTTTGTGCCCCTAACTTGACTTCTGGTAGACTTCCAAATAGAATCAATAAAAACAACTTAGTCCCTCTAGTGTAGATTATTTTTGATAACAAGCAAAATATGTTTGCTGTGTAGACAGACTTATATATATAAAAAAAATACAAATTCATATAATAAGTGGTGATCTTACAAGCCCTGCTTTATCAGGCATATAACATGCAAGATGAAATTAAAATGACATCGAAAATTTCTTCCGAAATACTGTGATATTAAAACACCTGTGCCTTGTTTAGATTTTTAAACATGCAGTTCAAGCTCATGTTTATTCAACAAAGCAAAGGTAAGTTTTGATATTGTGACGGATCGCCACAAATAAATGTAAGGGAAACTGCATTTGTAGCCGGCGTCACTAGCCAGACTGATAAACAAACAGACAGGAAGTTTATACATTTTCTGCCCCTATATCTGACATTTTGTGATCATTCTAAACGTGTTTTAACAGACTAAATGATGTAGTAAAAGAACACACTCTAAATGCTAGTCTCATTTAGTCTAGTCGACTATTCTAATCTACTAAAATTCACAGCACTCTGTGGGACTGTTTTGTTTTGTTTTTGGCAAAATAATGATAATGTCAAATTGCGATTTGGTTAAAACAACAATTACGATATTATCGCAGACAATATGTATCGCACACCCTGCACCACTGTCTTTTTGGCTAATTTGTGCAAAACCTTTTGCTAAACAGTCAACACTTCATTTTAACCACCAATGCAACAATGCAAGTATTTACCTGACCTATACATTCTTGTGAAGGGTTGATGTTGAGATTTTATAAGCTGCTAGTTTGGTCTCCTTAGGCAAACGCAGCTTACACTGCATAATAGAGCATAAATATGGCCATGGGTTCACTTCATTTCCTTCGAGTTCAGCTTCAGCAGAACACGACGGTTTTGTTTTCAGCTGGGTCTGCACTATAATGCGTGTCTTGTCTGTCTGCATCTTTCTTATGATTTTAGCGTGAGTTTGTTCTCCTGCCCATTATTTACTGCAGTAGTTTCCAAGGAGCCTTTTATTTATTTATTTTACTCAGTAATTAATGTGTTTTAAAAAGTGAGATACTTCAAACTAAATATATTTAAGCATAGGTAAAATTACAGATTTAAAAAAATTACTTAAAAAATTAGAAGAAACCAAAAAGCTACTCAATTACAGTAACGCACATAAATGTAATTCGTTACTTCCTCTGAAAAGGAGTCAGTGTGTGTGTGTGTGTGCGTGTGTGTGTGTGTGTGTGGACCATGAGTGAAATTGTGTGTAGAACACTCACACAGCTCCAGAAATCATAATGATTAACTCTGGCATCATAGCAATAGCTTAAATTGCTATAATGACCTCAATTTTCCCTGTAGGCTGAACAATGTCCTCAAAAGCACAGACATGCAAAATGGCTTTGAGGGCTGACAACACAAAATAATTGTTTTTAAGCTCTATCAGCATGAATATATATATATATATATATATATATATATATATATATATATATATATATATATATATATATATATATATATATATATATATATATTATTGTGTCTTTTTATTTCAATAATGTGCTCATCTTCAAAATATCAGTTCTAAAAGCTGTTTTTTACTCCATTCTACATGAGAATTACTCTCCACAAGGGCTTTCAGTAATTATGCCCCCACTCACCTGTTTTCCTGTTGCATGTTATTTTGCCCCAGGCATATTAAAGTCTACAAAAGTGGAGAAATTGTCCAACCCTTCTTTCTTTGCAGGCAAAGTGTGAGATTGTAATTTTTCATGGTCTCTCTTTCTGTCTCTCTGTATGTTTGTGTAAAGTGATGGGATTTACTATGTGGTTTTGGGTAGGGGTATTTATTGTTGAGATGACAAGGGTTTGTGGTGCAGGACTGTCCTGTGGTCTGCAGGGCAGATCTGTTTCAGAAAGCCTGTATAAAGAGGGAGATGTGATAATTGGTGGTCTCTTTCCAGTTCATGTTGAAGCACCAGAACCTGATCATGCTTTCACTCATATACAGCATGGTTCTCGCTGCCAGGGGTGAGTATAAAATTAGTGTTGAAATGAACTGAAAGGCAGAGCTGCAGAGAAGCCATTTACACATTTTGAATGCAACAATTTTATGTAGTTTTTAAGGGATTTTGCTAACTACAATTTACCTATAATAATTTGTAAAAAAAAAAAAAAAAAAATACAATTAAATAAAAAAATAAAGTGGAAAAATTAATCTAGCATATAATGATTTCTTTCTTTTTTTATTAATTTATATTTATTAATTTGATTAAATGCCATCAGTTAAATTATATTTTCTACCAGTTAATTTAGATAAAGCACAACTGGGCTATTTTATATTTTACAGTGTATACTTTAATATAATGTCAAGAATCTTCTTTGGGAAAATGCTACAATATGTCTCTCATTAAACTGTACATTTTTTGTTTTCCCTTAGTGTTGACCTTCGCTCATACCGCTGGCTCAAATCTATGATTTTCACAGTGGAGGAGATTAATCGGGACCCTGTACTGCTTTCAAACATTACTCTGGGGTACCTGGTAGCTGACACCTGCCTAGCTGAAGGCACAACACTGAGTGCTGCTTTAGCTCTGGTTACGGGGCAGGATGAGAAAGTGTTGGGAGCAGAATGCAACAAGGCCCCAGTTGTGCCTGTCATTATTGGTGACGCTCGTTCCTCTGCCTCAATAGTGGTGGCTGACACGCTGGGAGTGTTTGATATCCCCATGGTAAAATGAGGTGTTCTGTATTTTACAGATGTGATTTACATATTTATTATATTATTTTTGACCAACAATTTCAGTAATCAGAAATTCATACATTTCAGTTAAATGCTTGTCTTTCTGCTTCATCTGTGCAGGTGAGTTATTTTGCATCCTGTGCTTGTCTCAGTGACAGTCGCAGATTTCACTCTTTCCTGCGCACTGTTCCCAGTGACGCTTTCCAGGCCAAGGCTATGGCCCGTCTGCTGCACCTGCTGGGCTGGACCTGGGTGGGGGTAGTTGCAGGAGACGATGAATATGGTAAAAGTGGCTCGCAGCTGCTTTTGAAAGAACTGGAAAATACAGGCGTCTGTGTGGACTATGTGGAAGTTATTCCTAAATCACATTCCCAAAGCCGGATCAGGCGGATTGTGGAGAGGATCCAGAGTTCCACAGCTCATGTTGTGGTAACATTTGCCATTGGCCCAGACCTTGAAGTTGTGTTCAAGGAAGTTGTGGTGCAGAATGTGAGCAACAAGCAGTGGATAGCTACAGAGGCCTGGAGCACCTCTATTCAGTATTCTGTTCCAGCAAGCATTCCTCTCCTGGCCGGTACAATCGGTTTTGCCTTGCGTCGGGCTGATATTCAGGGTCTTGGTGCTTTTCTTGCCCGGCTGAACCCTGTGAAGCAGCCAAATGAACCATTTGTAAAAGATGTTTGGGAAGAAATTTTTGGATGCTTGCTGGCACAGGACTGGCAGCCTTCATCTCAGAGACCAAAGTGCACAGGCTCAGAGAATGTGGAGAAACATGGTCGCATCTACACAGATGTTTCACAGCTGAGAGTCACTTACAACGTGTATAAGGCTGTGTATGCTATTGCCAATGCTATTCACAACATGATGACCTGTCAGCCTGGTAGAGGGCCATTTGAAGATGGAGAATGTCCTGATGTGACCCGAATAAACCCCAGACAGGTACAGATGGAAGGGGAGTCTTAAAATATTAATTTTAAATAATATTTAAATTTCTTAAAATAACAAATGTATAATATATTTTGTTATAAAAGAAAAAATAATATATACATATTTTTATTTTATTTTGTCTACATTAACAACTTTTAGATGTAGAATTGCTACTTTAATTTTGATAGCATTAACTCTTATTTATTTTTTTAAATATATTTACTGTTACATGTTCTATCATCTTTCCTTTCACAGCTTCTGTACTACTTAAATGCAGTAAACTTCACCACACCAGTGGGTGAGCTGTTCTATTTTGAAGATAACGGTGAGCCATCTGCCTCTTATGACATTATGAACTGGCATGTAGATGAAAGTGCAGCAGTGAATTTCATCCAGATTGGACAGTTTGATGCAGCCAAAGGACCAGGCCAGGAACTGAGCATAAACCTTGAAAAAGTTGTTTGGGGAGGAGGCTGGGCTGACAAGGTAAGTGATTTGATTTTTATTTATTTATTTTCTCTACACCGGCCCCCCAAAAAACAGGATTTGGACACTTAAGCCATAATATAAGAATGTTATATTAAATAACAAAAAATCTAACCAAGTAGCATTTATTTTTATAATATCAGCAAAGTTGAAAACAAACAAACAAATAAATAAATACAGATTTATTTGTAGATTGTAATTTTGCAAAACGTTATTTTTAATAAAAAAAATGCATGCAAATGTTATTTTTAAAGCTTAATAAAAATGTTGTGTTACTTTTGTTGTATGTGAGGTGTATATTGTATTATCCTGTGCATTAATCCTACTCCTGTTATTTCACTATTCAGAAAACATTAATTTGTAAAATGTTGTGAGTGTGTCCATTATCCTCTCAGTTAGGGACATAGTCGATAAAACCCTTTAATGGACAGACTGTTGAGAAAGTGGAGATATTCCATGGAAATTAGTCTAAAACGTTTTGTATATGTGTGTGGATATATATATATATATATATATATATATATATATATATATATATATATATATATATATATATATAATATATATATATACATATATATATATATATATATATATATATATATATATATATATATATATATATATTATTATTATTATTATTATTATTATTACTATTATTATTATTTATTTATTTATTATTTTTTTTTAATTGTATTATTTTTGTTTATCTTTATTTGATTCTTGATAGATATTGTGCTTTTAGTCTGACAAACTTTCTTTCTCAATCATTCAGGTTCCTGTATCTGTGTGCAGTGCAAGCTGTCTTCCAGGCACTAGAAAGGCTGCACAAAAAGGAAAACCTGTCTGTTGTTTTGACTGTCTCCCTTGTGCAGCAGGGGAAATCAGCAATATGACAGGTATTAATAACCTTTGTACATACTTTCATTTAAATAATTCCAAGAATGCCATTGTGTGTCATGATTCACAAGTTAAGAACTTCTGGTCTTTCAAATGTAAGACCACACTTAGAATGTGCAATGTCTTTATCTGTATCATAATGTTCTTTAGACTCTACAGTGTGTATGAGATGTCCTGAGAGGTTCTGGTCAAACAATGAAAGAACAAAGTGTATCCCAAAGGTTGTGGAGTTTCTGTCCCTGCAAGATACCATGGGAATTGTCCTGACAGTCTTATCTGTCACCGGGGCAACACTGACCACAACTATTCTGGCAGCTTTTTTCCATCATCGTGACACACCCCTCATACGGGCCAACAACTCGGAGCTGAGCTTTCTGCTATTGGTATCGCTCACCCTTTGCTTCCTGTGTGCACTAGTTTTTATTGGCCGCCCTGCGCCGTGGAACTGCATGCTACGTCACACCTTGTTTGGAGTCAGCTTTGTGATCTGCATTGCCTGTGTCCTCAGTAAGACTGTGGTGGTTTTAGTGGCTTTTCGGGCCACTCTGCCTGGATCTAACTTGATGCAGTACTTTGGACCCATCCAGCAGAGGGCAGGCATCTTCCTTTGCACGCTGGTTCAGATTGTCATATGTTTACTGTGGCTGCTGCTGGCTCCCCCTCTGCCCACAGAGAGTGCAGGAGGTGAGCTTGGTGCTCGAGTGATCCTGCAGTGCACGGTGGGATCTGTTGTGGGGTTTGTACTAGTACTGGGGAACATCGGTCTGTTAGCAGTGGCCTGCTTCCTGCTGGCCTTCTTTGCTCGAAAACTCCCAGACAATTTCAATGAAGCTAAATTCATTACTTTCAGCATGCTGATCTTCTGTGCTGTGTGGATTGCATTTGTGCCAGCTTACGTCAGCTCACCGGGGAAGTACACAGTAGCTGTGGAGATTTTCGCTATTTTGGCTTCCAGTTATGGCCTGTTGCTGTGTATATTCACCCCAAAATGTTATATTATTCTACTTAAACCTGAGAAAAATACAAAAAAGAACATGATGGCTAGATAAGGTTTACAAATCAAAGACATGATTTGGCAACAATTTTCCTGAGAGCAATATATAACTATATTTAACTAGACATTTGCATATTATCACTATAACAACAACAAAAATGTGCACTAATCAGTTTGATGAAACATTCTAACTGAAATATTAGAGATGTTTTGCTTTATATGTGTATTTTCATGCACCGTCTCAGTAAATAATGATTATAATATGAAAAAAAAAACTACCAAAAAAGTTTATTAATACACATTTGAATGATTTTGAGAATACATAAATAAATAAATCTGAAATTAAATAAATAAATAAATAAATACATTCAAATAGGCTCTTACCTCTTTACTGCAGACTTGGCCCATTTCTTTTCCAGATCACTGATAATCTTTTGTTTTCATTGTGCCACTGCTTTCTTCAGATTCAGTCAAATATTTTCAATGAGAATTAAATCTGAAGATAGAACAGGCCACTTAAGAACATTACAAATGATTCCTGAAGAACCAAGCTTAAGTAGATTTGGATGTATACTTTAGGATGGCTGTCCTGCAGGAAAGACAATCGATCATCAAGCTTCAGTTTCTGCACTGAAGGCATCCCAGTCTTTGCCACAATGGCCTGATACTTCAAACAATCACCCATGCAGCAAAGCAGCCCCATTAAAAGACTGGTCCACCTCCTTATTTGACAATTGGAGATGGTTTTCTTCTGCTTATAAGCTTTGGCTTTTTTTGCATCAGACGTACCACTGATCCAAAAAGTTCTACTTTCATTCCATAAAGCTTTCTTCTCGAACTCCACAGGTGTATACACATTTACCATATTCAAGTCACCCTTTTATGTACTGTTTGGTCAAGAGTGGCAAGATTACCTGAAATGAAGGCCACATGTTTCTAGTATTCTTCTTAAACTCATTCATTGAAATTAATTTTTTTTCTCCTCCGTTTACTAGGTCATTTTGCAAGCGTTTCGGAATTAAACCGAGTTTTATTTTTTATTTATACGTTTTCCTGTATCCATTAACTTTCTAATGTAATAAAACAATTAGTTCTCTATAGCTTTTGTGAGAGCTCTTTTGACTTGGCCATGAATAATGAATACATATGAATAAATCAATAATTGTGACATAGATGTATTACAAAAAATACTGTAACCTACAGTATGACTCAAAAACATGACTTAGATCCATGGAATTTAGCCAATTTTTGGTTGCTCAGGTGTAGTTACATTTCATTGACTGAATCAAGCAAATACCCCTAGATGGATCCAATGATTTATTTTTTATTTAATTTTAATAGGCCTACTACATACTTTATTACCATACAACTAATGTGGTACCAGATGCACTTTTTTTTTTAAATAAACTTTCCTCCCATCTATGCTGATTAGGTAGCTAACATTACTACTTTAGTGTGTCGGGTAAAAAGTGTATAAGTATTTACATTATAAACTAACTATCTACAGTTATAAATAAAGTTTTAAGTATAGTATATAGACAATAAAAAAGCAATCTAGATGTTAACATGTCACCTTTAGGAACACACACATACACTCCTCTAAAAACATTGTTATTTATTGTTTTACTAACACACCAACACATCTACCTACATCTACAAACCAAAATAATGGTTGCACTTTATTTTACAGTATGTGTACTTACATGTACTTATAGTGTACTTACAGTGTATTTATCTAAGAAAGTTCTGGTAATACAAGGTAAATACATGGGGTAGGGTTAGGTTTAGGGGTAGGTTCAGGGTTAGTACCTAGTTATTACATAGTTATTGTAATTATTATAATAGGTACATAGTATGTACATGGGGAACAGGACTGTAAATACTCTAAAAAAATAATTTAGTGTATTTTATTGATGTGTCCATTTCTCAGCTGCAATACAAACACTACTGTATTGTAAGTGGAGTTACTGACAGCACACAGTTGACAATTAAATTATCACTCTCCACAGTGGTATGGCCAAACAGAACATTTACTTGCATTTAGCACAAATGGCACGTGTTAATTTTGTGCCCTGGTTTGTTTTGGGAACACAAAAATCTCGCCTCTGTTTATTAATTTGTTCTTTACTGGAAGACATTGAAAAGGGCTGAGTTATATTGTAAAAACATTTTACAACAGTTCTTTCTGGTCCTCAAATCTAATTTGCTGATAAGAGTGTGATATTAGAGTGATATCAGAACTCCAACAACCGTTTCACCGTTTGAAATCTTATCACTCCACTTGTAGTACTTCTTACAGTGAGTGTCATGGTGGATGCCAAAATCCGGTATCATTTCATAAATATTACTGTTTTTGTGTCACGAATGTAGTTTTACGTGGTTTTCAGGCGAGAATGTACTTGTTTATAATTCAAATATGCAGTTTGTTAATACCAATAATGTCTATTTGAAAATTTGCTTCAACGTTTTGGAACGTGAGCTCCAGATCGTCCACACCCATTCTGTGCTCATGAAGCCGCCCAAGAGTGCCTCACCTCGGCCAGATCTTCTGGAATTTACCACTGGCTCAGATGTATCTGTTGTGGTTAAACATGAGATGTAATTAATTTTGTGTAAATCTAATGGACAGTCTTTGGCCTCATTAATCTATAATTTGTTCCAGAGAAGATGGTTTTGGCAAAATCCCATGTTTATGTAAATTCAGTGTTGTATATCAGAGCAATGTACTTTTGACTGAATTGCCTAGCAACTTTTATGGCTGTTGTTGTTGTTTATTAAATATTATTATTCAATAAATAATATTTAATTTAGATATTATTTTAAATAATAATAGTATTTAATAGTAGTGTTTAGCATTGAGAAATGTTCTTTGCTTGTGATGCTGATTTTAGTTTCATTGTTCATTAGATCAGCATCAGATCAGCATCAGATTAGCATCATAGATGGTGACGAGACTGCTTTTATGAGTGAGTCAGTAGTGAAGACATTTATACTTAAAGGTGACATCATAAAAATCTGACTTTTCCAGGTTTTAAGTGCTATAATCAGGTCATCATAAACCATGATGAATCTACCAACCAAGGAAAGTTGAAAAAGATTAACCCAGTAATGAGGGATCTCATTATAATATTACCGCCCCTTAATCTCTAAATTTTCATCCACGGCACTGTCATTTGATTTCACAAGTGACAACGGTGTAGCATTTGGACCAATCAGACACACAACTATTTGTTATATTTAACAAATAGACCCTAACACCCCCTTCACCTAACCAAAGTGCCAACTATAGCCCGATTCGGATGGTAATTGTTTCTCATGTGGACGTCTATAAAATTTTTTTTACATATCATCTCAGTGATAAAACTCATGGATTCGGATGGGAACCTCTGTTCTAAAGCAACCAAAGACAAACTATCTGATAACACTAGTTTTATGGCTTTAAAGAAATGTGGGTAAAGCAACTCTTACTCAAGTCTCTCTAAAACAGAGACATAATGTCCATAAAACAGGACTCTTCTCAAATTAATTAATAGGAAAACCTTTCTTTTTAATGAACACATATATACTTCAGGTAACTGTGTATGTTGTTACTCTTCTTGTATATTGTTTTTTTGTATTGCATACTGTTTTATGCATGCTTATGATAGAACCACTCATTGATGTAATATTACCTATATGTAATCTAACCATGTTTAGTATCTATGAATTCATCTTCTGATGATTTAAACAATAGTGTATATTAATTAATTTAAGAATCTTTAGTAATTTTGCATTAAGACTCAACAGGGTTCCATATGCAAATTACCATGCTTTCAGACAAAGGACTTTCTCTCCAGTATCTCCAACCTCCCGCTTGAAATTTCAGCCTTTCTCATTAAAAAAGCCCATCCTGAGAGGCGTGAATCTTCTCAGACCTTAAAGGGCTCACGTACAGTGCCGCCCATGTTTTGCTAAATCTTCTGTCTTCCAGATGAGGATGTGAGCTAGAATGCTTCTAAGAATACCCTAAGCATGTGCCAGACCCTCCTAGGATCTCTTTTTTTTATTTAACTTTCCACTGGGAAGAAACTCTCAATCAGAATCAGAATCAGAAAGAGCTTTATTGCCAAGTATGCTTACGCATACAAGGAATTTGTTTTAGTGACATAAGCTTCCAGTACACAGAGACAACAACACACAGACAAAAAAAAAAAAAAAATGTACAAATTGGCAAATAAATAAGTGTATAAACAATTGTGCTATAAATGATAATGGAATAGGATTGAGTGAGATGCAGGGATGTTCTAGGATGGAGGGTTAACAAATAAATATAAGGATATTGCACGTTTATAAGCATAAGTAGGGAACATTTAACTGTTCATGAGGTAGATTGCCTGGGGGAAGAAACTGTTCTTGTGCCTTGCTGTTCTGGTGTTTGCGGCTCTGAGGCGCCGGCCAGATGGCAAAAGTTCAAAGATGGGGTGACTTGGATGTGAGGGATCCAGAGTGATTTTCTGAGCCCTTTTCCTCACTCTGGATGTATACAGTTCTTGAAGGGTGGGCAGGGGAGCACCAATAATCCTTTCAGCAGTCCGAACAGTTTTCTGTAGTCTTCTGATGTCTGATTTTGTTGCTGAACCAAACCAGACAGTTATTGAAGTACAGAGGACAGACTCAATGACGGCCGAGTAGAACTGTTTCAGCAGCTCCTGTGGCAAGTTAAACTTCCTCAGCTGGCGAAGGAAATACAACCTTTGCTGGGCCTTTTTAACAATAGAGTCAATGTGATTGTCCCACTTCAGGTCCTGAGAGATGGTGGTTCCCAGGAATCTGAATGACTCCACTGCAGTCACAGTGCTGTTCATGATGGTGAGTGGGGAAAGTGCAGGTGGGTTTCTCCTAAAGTCCACGATCATCTCCACTGTTTTGAGCGTGTTCAGCTCCAGGTTGTTAAGACTGCACCAGACAGCCAGCTGCTCAACCTCTTGTCTGTAAGCAGACTCATCACCGTCTGGGATGAGGCCGATGACTGTAGTGTCGTCTGCAAACTTTAGGAGCTTGACAGAGGGGTCTTTAGAGGTGCAGTCGTTGGTGTACAGGGAGAAAAGCAGAGGGGAGAGAACACATCCTTGAGGGGCACCAGTGTTGGTGGAGCAGCTGTTTGATGTGAATTTCCCCAGTCTCACTAACTGTTGCCTATCTGTCAGAAAGCTGGTGATCCACTGACAGATAGAGCTAGGAACAGAGAGCTGGGTCAGTTTGGTCTGAAGGGCTGTTGGGATGATGGTGTTGAATGCCGAACTAAAGTCCACAAATAGGATCCTCACATAAGTCCCTGTTTTGTCCAGATGTTGCAGGATGAAGTGCAATCCCATGTTGATAAGTATACAGCGTGCTGTTAACAGTCCCACCACGTCTACTCCGTGTGTTTCTCTGCGCAGGCCCGGTGCACCCAGGACGCGATCTTCCCAGATGTCCTTCACTGCGACGCCGGGACACCACGGACCCTGGGTGCATCCACAGTGGAGGACGCGAGCTGGGTCCCGTGCGACGACTTCTCCCCCTCCTGCCTTCGAGATCTCCATCCAGAACCGCTTCGCTCCCCTCCGCGAGACAGGACGTGACGCTGTGATCATCGGAGACTCCATCGTCCGACACCTAGGTGCTACGTTAGCTGAAGGTAAAGTGCACACTCATTGTTTGCCTGGTGCTCGTGTTCTCGATGTTTCTGCGCAGATACCCGCGATCCTGAAGGACGACGAAAGCCCCAGAGCGGTCGTGCTTCACGCCGGGGTTAACGACACCACGCTGCGGCAGACGGAGACGCTGAAGAGAGACTTCAGGAGCCTGATCGAGACGGTTCGCAGCACGACGCCCGCGGCGACGATCGTCGTGTCAGGACCACTGCCCACGTATCGACGAGGACACGAAAGATTCAGTAGACTTTTTGCTTTAAATGAATGGTTGTTGTCATGGTGTAAAGAACAGAAACTGCTATTTGTTAATAACTGGAATCTTTTCTGGGAGCGTCCTAGACTGTTTCGCGCTGATGGATTACACCCCAGCAGATTTGGAGCGGAGCTTCTCTCTGACAACATCTCCAGGACACTTTGCTCCATGTGACTAGTAAGACAATTCTCAAATAACCATTATGATGAGTTTTGTTCCACCCGCTTAAATGCTAAAAGTACTTGCGCTGTAAAATCTATTAAGACCGTGTCTGTTCCCCGAATAGTGAGGTCAAAATATAAATATAAATATAATGTAGGATCTAGAAAAAATCTTATCGTAATTAAACCAGAAAAATGTAAAGTAAATGAACAAAAACAATTTTTAAAGTTTGGGCTCATAAATATTAGATCACTCACACCAAAAGCAGTTATTGTAAATGAAATGATCACAGATAATGAGTCTACTCCACCAAACTACTGTTATAAGCATGAGCCCCGTCAGACTGGCCGTGGCGGGGGTGTTGCAACAATATATAGTGATATTCTCAATGTTACCCAGAAAACAGGATACAGGTTTAACTCTTTTGAAATACTTCTGCTAAATGTTACACTGTCAGACATGCAAAAGTAATCGAATGTATCTCTTGCTCTGGCTACTGTGTATAGACCACCAGGGCCGTATACAGAATTCCTAAAAGAATTTGCAGATTTCCTCTCAGACCTTCTAGTTACAGTTGATAAGGCGCTAATCATGGGAGATTTTAATATTCACGTTGATAATGCAAATGATACATTAGGACTTGCGTTTACTGACCTAATAAACTCCTTTGGAGTCAAGCAAAATGTCACCGGGCCCACTCATCGTTTTAATCATACACTAGATTTAATTATATCGCATGGAATCGATCTTACTGCTATAGATATTGTACCTCAAAGTGATGATATTACAGACCATTTCCTTGTATCGTGCATGCTGTGTATAACTGATATTAACTATATGTCACAGCGATACCGTCTGGGCAGAACTATTGTTCCAGCCACCAAAGAAAGATTCGCAAATAACCTGCCTGATCTATCTCAACTGCTATTTGTACCCAAAAATACACATGAATTAGACGAAATTACTGACAACATGGGCACTATTTTCTCTAATACATTAGAAGCTGTTGCCCCAATCAAATTGAAAAAAGTTAGAGAAAAACGTACTGTACCATGGTATAACAGTAATACTCACTCTCTCAAGAAAGTAACTCGTAGTCTTGAACGCAAATGGAGAAAAACTAACTTAGAAGTTTTTAGGATTGCATGGAAAAACAGTATGTCCAGCTATAGACAGGCTCTAAAAACTGCTAGGGCAGAGCATATACACAAACTCATTGAAAATAACCAAAACAATCCAAGGTTTTTATTTAGCACAGTGGCTAAGTTAACAAATTACCAGACGCCACCTGATTCAAATATTCCACCAACGTTAAATAGTAATGACTTTATGAATTTCTTCACTGATAAAATAGATAACATTAGAAATACAATAGCGAATGTAGATTCTACAGCATCTAACACTTCAGTTTCATCCATCGCACCCAAAGATAAATTGCAGTGCTTTACAACCATAGGACAGGAAGAGCTAAATAAACTTATCACTGTATCTAAACCAACAACATGTTTATTAGATCCTGTACCCACTAAATTACTGAAAGAGCTGTTACCTGTAGCCGAAGAACTGCTTCTCAATATCATAAACTCGTCATTATCTTTAGGACACTTCCCAAAACCATTCAAGCTGGCGGTTATCAAGCCTCTTATTAAGAAACCAAAACTAGATCCTAGTGTACTGGCAAATTATAGGCCTATTTCAAATCTTCCATTTATGTCTAAAATTTTAGAAAAAGTTGTGTCTGCTCAATTGAGCACCTTCCTACATAAAAATGATCTGTATGAAGAATTTCAGTCAGGTTTTAGGCCTCACCATAGCACAGAAACTGCACTTGTTAAATTTACAAATGACCTGCTCCTTGCGTCAGACCAAGGCTGCATCTCATTTCTAGTCTTACTTGATCTTAGTGCTGCGTTCGACACCATAGATCATGACATACTCATAGATCGATTACAAAACTATACAGGTATTCAAGGGCAGGCTCTAAGATGGTTTAGATCCTACCTGTCCGATCGCTACCATTTTGTTTACTTAAATGGGGAGTCATCTCATTTATCATCAGTAAAATATGGAGTTCCACAAGGATCCGTCCTAGGTCCCCTTCTATTTTCAGTATACATGTCGCCCCTTGGTAATATTATTAGAAAATACAGAATTAGCTTCCACTGTTATGCTGATGATACTCAGCTATATATCTCAACGAGACCAGATGAAACTTCCCAATTATTTAAGCTAACGGAGTGTGTTAAAAATGTAAAAGATTGGATGACAAATAATTTTCTCCAATTAAATTCGGATAAGACAGAGATACTAATTATTGGACCAAAAAACACTACACAGAATCTTGTAGATTACAATCTGCAACTAGACGGATGTACTGTTACTTCCTCTACAGTCAGAAATCTGGGTGTTATATTAGACAGCAATTTGTCTTTTGAAAATCATATTTCCAATGTTACAAAAACTGCATTCTTCCATCTTAGAAACATTGCCAAGCTACGAAACATGTTATCTGTTTCTGATGCAGAAAAGCTAGTTCATGCATTCATGACCTCTAGACTGGACTATTGTAATGCACTTCTAGGTGGTTGTCCTGCTTCGTCAATAAACAAGCTACAGGTAGTCCAAAATGCAGCAGCTAGAGTCCTTACGAGGTCAAGAAAATATGATCATATTACCCCAATTTTACAGTCTCTGCACTGGCTACCTATTAAGTTCCGTATCAGTTACAAATTATCATTACTTACCTATAAGGCCCTAAATGGTTTAGCTCCAGCGTACCTAACTAGCCTTCTACCACGCTACAACCCATCACGCACCCTAAGGTCACAAAACGCTGGACTTTTGGTCGTACCTAGGATAGCGAAGTCCTCTAAAGGAGGTAGAGCTTTCTCACATTTGGCTCCCAAACTCTGGAATAGCCTTCCTGATAATGTTTGGGGTTCAGACACACTCTCTCTGTTTAAATCTAGATTAAAAACACATCTCTTTTGTCAAGCATTCGAATAATCTATCTTTTAAATTGTGAGTGTAGTTGCATCTGATCAAAGGTGCTTTTTTTATTCATTAGCTTGGGTTAAACTAATTTTACTTTGTTGGATCAGCAGCTATGCTAATGATGTCTGTATTTTGTTTCTATGTTTCGCCACGGGATTCACATCCCGTGGTAACTAGGATTTACACAAGCTCCAGTCTGGATCCAGAACACCTGAGAAGAGATGATGCTGACCCTCAGAGGACCTCAGATGATGCTAACCCTGAATCAACAAACAGAACTAACAATTATTGCTAAATGTGTGACTGAATCATATAATAACTTAATTAATAATATTGATAGTTCATCGTCTAGCTGACTACGTCTTGTATTATTATTATTATTATTTTTATTTTTTCTAAAATCCTGTCAAATGTGCACAAACTACTAGCTACTACTAAATATTGTAGAAACAGAATTTTCTGTAAAGTTGCTTTGTAACGATTTGTTTTGTAAAAAGCGCTATACAAATAAACTTGAATTGAATTGAATTGATTGCATCATCCACGGACCTGTTTGCTCGGTAGGCAAACTGGAGGGGGTCCAGTAAGGATCCAGTGATGTCCTTCAGATAAGCCAGAACCAGTTTTTCAAACGACTTCATCGTTAAGTTCTGCTATCTTGGGTTTCTTTGGGATGGGGATGATGGTGGAGCGTTTGAAGCAGGAAGGCACTTCACACAACTCCAGGGATCTGTTAAAGATCTGTGAAAAGATGGGGGCCAGCTGGTCAGCACAGATTTTCAGATAGGCTGGTGTAACACCATCTGGGCCTGGTGCTTTTCTTCTTTTGTTCTTCTTGAAGACCTGGCGCACATCATCTTCACAGATTTGAAGAGCAGGAGGTGTGGAGGGTGGGATTGCAGGATGTGTTAATGGTTGTGTAGGGAGATGGTCAGAATGGGTGTTGGGGGTTTCAAATCTGCAATAAAACTCATTCAGGTCGTTAGCAAGTCGTTGATTAGCCTCAGCGCAAGGGGATGGTGTCTTGTAGTTCGTGATGGTTCTTAGACCTCTCCACACTGAAGTTGAGTCGTTGGAAGTAAACTGGTCTTCCAACTTTTTAGCGTAGGTCTTTTTAGCCGCTTTGATCTCTTTGTTCAGTGTGTTCCTGGCCTGATTGTACAAGACCCTGTCCCCATTTCTGTAGGCATCCTCTTTGGCCTGACGAAGATGTCTGAGTTTTACTGTAAACCATGGCTTATCATTGTTGAATGTTAAATAAGTCCTGGTAGGAATGCATATATCCTCACAGAAACTAATATAGGATGTTATGGTCTCTGTGAGTTCGTCCAGATCGGTGGTAGCAGCTTCAAAAACACTCCAATCAGTGAGGTCAAAACAAGATTGTAAATCCTGCTCTGTTTCGCTGGTCCATCTCTTCACGGTCTTTACTACAGGTTTAGCAGATTTAAGTTTTTGCTTGTAGGACGTATGAGATGAACCAGACAGTGATCAGAACGTCCCAAAGCTGATCGTGGAACAGAGTGATATGCATCCTTTATTGTGGTGTAACAGTGATCCAATATATTACTGTCTCTGGTGGGACATGTAACATGCTGTCTGTATTTTGGCAGTTCACGGGAGAGATTGGCTTTGTTAAAGTCCCCAAGAATGATTAAAACAGAGTACGGGTGTTGTTGTTCTGTGTCTGTGATCTGATCAGCAAGTTTCTGTAAAGCTGAGCTCACATGCGCTTGAGGATGGATGTAAACACTGACCAGAATGAACGAATGAAACTCCCGCGGCAAATAGAACGGCTTGCAGTTGACAAACTGCATTTCTAGATCAGGACAGCACCTCTTCTTTAACACAGTTACATCTGTACACCACCGTTCATTGATGTAAAAGCATGTCCCACCGCCGCGCGATTTCCCAATTGATTCTGATTCGCGATCCGCTCTGAACAGCTGAAAGCCCGGCAGATGGAGCGCGCTGTCCGGTATGGCGTCATTCAGCCAGGTTTCCGTGAAACACAGAGCAGCAGAGTGAGAGAAATCCTTATTTGTCCGAGAGAGCAGAAGGAGTTCGTCTGTTTTGTTGGGTAGAGAGCGGAGATTTGCTAGATGGATGCTAGGCAACGGCGTTCGAAATCCGCGCTTCCTGAGTCTGACGAGCGCTCCCGCTCGCTTCCCCCGCCTGCGCGTCCTGAAGCGCTTGATCAGCGCTGCCGCTCCTCCGATAACAACGTTCAGTAAAACGTCTGAATAATTTAAATCCGGTAAAAGATCTTGTGGTGTGTTCTGCCGAATGTTCAGCAGTTCATCCCTGGTGAAACTGATCGTGTTTGTTAAACAAAAAACAGGAAAAACGAACAAAAACAGCACAAACACTGGAGAGCCAAGCACTGAAGCAGCCATGTGCGGCGCCATCGAGTACTACTATAAGGATAAGGATAAGGATAAACTTTATTTGTCCCCCAAAGGATATTTGTCTTGGGCAAAGTTTTACAGTGTTGTTCTGAACAGACAATAATAATAATAAAAATAAAAATAAACTTAATATACAACAATGTATAAGCCTAAGATGTAAACATACATACAGTGCAAAATACAAAGTTCTAATATTTTATATAGGTATTATTTTTGGTAGAATTCAGCATTTTTATCGAGGCAGGAACAAACAAAAGCTTCAGTCTATTAGTTTTACACATTAGCATTCTTAGTCTCTTTCCCAGTGGCAGTGTCTGATATTTGCTAAAAATAGAATGTTTGGAGTCAGTACTGATATTTTTGCTCTCCTGGCGGGCCTTCCTGCATGTACTATCAAGTCTCTGTAACTTCAATGAGCCAAAAAAAGCTCACGTTACTCCTCTCTTCATCAGGTTACACTGGCTACCAGTAGCTGCTCGCATCAAATTCAAGGTACTGATGCTTGCCTACAAGACAACCACTGGCATGGCATCAACACACCTAAACTCACTAGTACAATCCTATGTGCCCACCAGAAGTTTGCTTTCTGCAAATGAACGACGCTTTGAGGTGCCATCTCAAAGAGGTTCAAAATCACTCTCACAGACCTTTTCCTGGACTGTGCCCAGCTGATGGAATGAAGTCCCAATCTCAATTTAGAGTCTTTACTCATTTTCAAAAAACTGGCTTTTTCGCCAGCACTTAACCAACTAATACTATCATTACCTTTTCTTTTCTTGTCTATCATATTCTTAAAAAAAAAAAAAAAAAAAAAAAAAAAAACCTGGCTATGTGTTCTGTGCTAGACTGTCATGCTGTCTGGTCTCTGTTTCCCTGAGTCTCCACTAGTGGTCTCACTTCCCCATAGGCACCTCACCGTTGGCACTACAATTCCCACAAAGCCTTGCCCCTTCATCACAGTTATTGCACTCCTGTTAATTGCACTCAGGTGTCTTCACTTGATAGTCTTTACCCTGCCTATATTCACCGGTCTTTTTCTGTTTGTCTTCATAGAGTCCTTTCTTTCCGTCACCCAGGTTCCTCGCCTTCCGAGTTTCAAGTCATGTTCCTGTTCCTATTCCTATTCCTGTTTGTTTGTTTGGATGGATTTTTGGTTTTGACCCCTGCATGTTGGATTCTGATTTGGATTAGCCAAATAAACCCACACTGCATTTGGATCTCTCTTTCCCTGGGTCTCTGATCGTAACATAGACTAACTGAGACTTGTCACATCATTTGTATACTGTTGTTGTTCTCTTGTTGGTCTGATTGCTTCTATTTTTCTCATTTGTAAGTCGCTTTGAACAAAAGCGTCTGCTAAATGACTAAATGTAAATGTTCTCAGCATTGCTTGTTCATATAGAGTCCGTATGAGCTTATATTGTTTTATTCCTATGATTTTCCAATTTGTTTTTCAGATGAACAGAATTTCCAAACCACACTGTGATTCCGTAGCGAATAAGACTTTCAAGCGTGGTCTGGTAAAAAAAAAAAAAAAAAAAAAAAACATGCAAGATATTACTACCCACCCCATACAATGTGAGACTGTCAGTTTGTGTTTTCCAACAAAGAACACTGTAATATGTCACTTGTTGTATCACTGTGTCTTTAATAATGACAGGCTTGTGTTCAGATACACTTCTTGGGTCAAGGACAATTTATTGTGTCTTATTTACATTTAACAAAAGACCTTGTCACACCACTGAATGAAAGTACATATTTCACTATGGTAAGATGATAGGTCCATGTCTTTATGTAAGAGACTTCACATGACAGTGTCATCAGCATATTTCATGATATAATTATTAATATATGTGCTTCTACAATCATTCAGGGATAAAGAAAAAAACAGTATGAAAGCAATGAAACAAAACCTTGTGTGCTCCTGTGCTGCTATATCTGACCTCAGAAAGTTCAAATCAATTCAATTTTATTTTATTTGTTCTATACAAATCTTTAGAAAGCAGCTTTACAGAAAATTAAGTTTCTACAATATTTAGTAGTAGCTTGTGGTGACTGTCAGTTTATGTGCATATGACAGGATTTTTCAGAAAAATTTATGGATGAACATTATTAACAGCAATTATTATATAATCATCAGCATAACAGTGGAAACTAATCCCATATTTTCTAATAATATTACCAAGGGGCAACATGTATATTGAAAATAGAAGGGGACCTAGTACGGATGCTTGTGGCACTTCATATTTTACTGGTGATAAATGAGATGACTCCCCATTTAAATAAACAAAATGGTAGCGTTCATCTTAGAGCCTACCCTTGAATACTTGTATAGTTTTGTAAATGATCTATGAGTATGTCATGATCTATGGTGTTGAACGCAGCACTAAGATCAAGTAAAAATATAGCTGCAAGCAGCGATAGCGGGCTCAAGCCTTCAGTGCAAACGCCACCCCAGTGGCATCGGGAAAACTGTGCCCATGTCACGTTTATTAACTTTCTGTTTCCTTTTTTGGTCACCTTCCTCTTAGTTTTGGTTAATTGATTCTTCCCACCTGTTTCCAGTTCCCTCATCACCTCCTGATTGTTTAAATACCCGTTCTGTTGAGTTCTCCCTCGTCCGTGATTGTTTGTATGGTTCCCAGATAATGTTTAGATGTTGATGTGTTTGAATGTAGATGAATAAACGTGTTACCTTACCTGAATGTGCATCTGAGTGTTAATGCTAAATGTAATCTTGTATATTGTCTGTTTTCCCCTTCTTTATCAGTAAACTCCTTATTTGTTCCAGATCCTCTTCTCGCACTTTGTTTTACGTTTAGCACTACCTTAGTTTGTAACAGAATCACGGACCCAACAGTGTAGTTTAATTTAGCTGCGTTTTTTTCTTTCATGTATTTATCTTTTATTTTTTCTCCTCTCCTGAAATGGCCATCCCAGCAGTCCGTCTCCTATGCCTGGAGCAACTGGACCGTTCGCTGGAGGACCACACCAGGGACTTTTTAGATTTGGCGTGCTTTACTCACTTCCCTGACCGCTCTCTAACTTCTTCTACACTGGCCTGAGCGAGCGGTGTAAGGCACGCCTACTCTAAAGAGTCCCTGGTGTGGTCCTCCAGTTCCTATGCTCCTTTTCCGCTGGTTCCGTCCAGCCATGAATTTTCTGTTTCTCCGCTGGTTCCATCCAGCCATGAATTTTCTGTTTCTCCGCTGGTTCCGTCGAGCCATGAATTTTCTGTTTCTCCGCTGGTTCTACCCAGCCCTGAGTTTTCTGTTTCTCCGCTGGTTCCGCCCAGCCCTGAATTTTCTGTTTCTCCGCTGGTTCCACCCAGCCCTGAGTTTTCTGTTTCTCCGCTGGTTCCGCCCAGCCCTGAATTTTCTGTTTCTCTGCTGGTTCTGCCCAGCCCTGAATCTTCTGTGTCTCCGCTGGTTCCGCCAAGCTCTGAATCTTCTGTGTCTCCGCTGGTTCTGCCCAGCTCTGAATCTTCTGTGTCTCCGCTGGTTCCGCCCAGCTCTGAATCTTCTGTGTCTCCTGTGTTCCCTCCCGGCCTCCCTCTCCCACCTCCTCCTGGACCTGCCGGTCCCTCTGCTCCACTTCCGCTGGTTCCGTCCAGCCCTGATCCTCCTGTCCTTCCTCCCATCCTTCCTCTCTCTCTTCCTCCTAGACCAGCCAGTTCCTCTTCATCCCTGCTGGTCCCAGTCAGTCCTGCAGCTCACGCTCAGTCCGCGCCATCTGGGCGCGATGGTTCGCCGCTGGACTGCCAGTCTCCAGCTCCGCCTTGGTGCGTTAAAGCCCTGTCTCCTCCTCCAGCCTCCGAGCCCTGGACTCCTCCTCGGTCCTTCAACTTAGCGGCTCCGACTTGGCTCTTAACTCCCTTGTCTCCACCGTGGCCTGGCATCCCACCTGCTCCACCGGGCTTCCTCGTCCCTCCGGCTCCACCTTGGTCAGTCGTCGACCATCCGCCGCCTTGGGACTCCACTCCTCTGGTTCCACCTCAACACTCCATCCTTCCGGCTCTGTCAGGCTCCTCCTTCCCTCTGGTTCCACCTCCATCCTCGGTCGCTCCGGCTCCACAGCGGTCTGCCAGGACCCCGCCTCCGCCTTGGTCGCCTGAGCCTTCTGCTCCACCTAGGCCCTCCGGATCCTCGACGTCACCCTGGCTCTGAAGCTGTGCTGCTCCATCTTGGGCTCCTCACCCACCGGTGCAGTCTCCGCCTGTCGGCCCCCTGGTGTCGTCGACCCCTCCTTCACCATGGCTCCTCCCGCCGTCAACTCCACCATGGATCTCTGTCCTGGCTGGTCTCTGGTGGACAATCTGGCTCCTATTTTTGTATAATTGCGCATGTTTATATTGCCTGTTACGTCATTTGGGTTATTGGGCTACCTTGTTGAACGCATATCATTATATTTCAATTTTTTTTTTTTTTTTTTCCAAATATAATTCATTAGTCCAACGAACCTTTCAGTACATAATGCATACTGCGTAACGAACCGAAAGCCTCGTACCGAACGGTTCAATACGAATACGCGTATCGTTACACCCTTAATATATATATATATATATATATATATATATATATATATATATATAATAGCTTTCCAATGCCGTTGCTGTTGATAATAGGATTAAGCAAGTGTAGAACACGTACAAACAGAGTCCATGTAGACAGATGTAGATGCATAACAAATGTCTTTCTTTATCACTTGAGCTCCATTAAACGTTATCTCAAACTTCTTTTGGCCTCTCCTTGTTCACATGTCAAACAAAGCCATACTTTATGGACCGCATACAACTAGAATCCTCCTTGCGAACTACTCTGCAGTGCACTCAAAAACTGTGTTCAGGACAGGTGCTCTAATTAAACATAGCCACAGCACCACCCAGTGGACAAAACCTTTACCATCCCCAAAATGGCTCCTACTACACACACACACACACACACACACACACACACACACACATATATATATATATATATATATATATATATATATATATATATATATATATATATATATATATACATGTATAGCTGTATTTATAAGCTGCTTACTAATGACTATTAATGTTGGGACAAGACTTTTTATAGCATGAACTGACTATTTACTAATGAGCAGGCACGCAGATGGCACGAGGGACGGGGGGGACATAACCCCCCCAGATTCATAGTAACCAGATCCGTCCCCCTCACTTTCTCAATGAATGGTTGTATTGGTAAACAGAGGATTAATCCGCGAGTTTCCGCGATTTACATTAGTCTAAGTAGAAGCGACCCGGCCCGCCACTCCTTTAAACGTGTACTAACTAAACGATTTTTGAAACACGCTTTTGACAGCTGTGTTTGACCGAGTCCCAAAACACACTTGTAGCCAATCAGCGGTAAGGGGACGTGTCTTGTTCTGATGGTGAGAAGAAAGTGCTCAATTTGAGTGCACAGGACGCATATTACATTAGCTACATTTACATTTAGTCATTTAGCTGACGCTTTTATTGAGAGAGATGGCGGATAAAAAAGAGGGATTACAATTAAGCAAGAGGTAGGACCCGTGTAAATATCGGAGCAGCTTTCCAGTGGTGGAGAGAAACTCAAGGATTGGGAAGGGCTCGAATCGTATGCCGAGGTTTATTTGCTTCTTTTTGATAGGTGAGTAACGATTTTGCGTTGTTTCACACAACTTATCCATGTTGGCTTTTGTTTGAATATGCTTGTGTGTCATCTTTGCTTGTTTCCGCGATCGTTGTTACCATGGTTGCGTATGTACGTGTGGGGTGAAGATTTCAAAATAGGGGCGATGCACGGTGGCCAAAAGAGCTCAACTTCACAAAACACATTCAAATAGAAAAAAACACCAGCAAATAATAAAAAAAAAACTCTTAATCAGTTTGACAGCACACATGCTGCAAATACTCAATGAAATACAAAAACAAGCTACAAATGCTCACAACACAAACAAATACAGAAACGCTCTGCAAATACTCAACACAAACAAAATTACCCCAACAAAAAGAGTATTTTGAGTATTGATACCATTTGAATGACCATATTTGTACAAATACCATGGTTAAACTATGGTTATAGTAGTAAATCCATGGTTAATTTGTTAATGATTACAGTAACCATTTTTTGGTAAATGGTAAATGGACTGCATTTATATAGCGCTTTCAACAGACCAGATGGCCATCCAAAGCGCTTTACAAGTTGTCTCACATTCACCCATTCACAAACTCATTCATACACCGACTGCGGTGTCAGCCATTCAAGGCGCCATCCAGCTCGTCGGGAGCAGCTGGGGTTAGGTGTCTTGCTCAAGGACACCTCGACACTTGGTCAGGTGGAGCCGGAGATTGAACCACCAACCTTCCGGTTTTAAAAAAATATTTTTTCAGAGCAAAGATTTATAAATTATGTCCCAGCCACATTTGTCACTTCACGGTTCCCTGAAATATTTCCGATGTGGTCTGTGTTTTTGCAGCACATTTCTTTATTTTTTTGTATTGTGAGTATTTGCAGCACGTGTTGTCAAACTGATGAAGATGTTTTCATAATTTACAGGTATTTTTGTCATTTGCAGCATGTTTAGCTCTCTCGACCACCGTAGCAGGTCCTGTTGGGGTATGGGTGTGTTTGTTTTGGTGCTAAAGAATCGGGTTAGGGCAGATGCAGGCTGAAGCACAATAATAGTCTAGCCATTACTTTACCCACATTCTCACTACACACTGTTCTGTTGTCAATAAACACACATGACGATGGTGCTTCCACTGACGTTTATGTTCTCTTTATGTGTATTGCTATGACTCCTGACCCCGGGGTCCTACGAGGAGCTGGTAGCTGCCTCAATTGTGCCTTTAGCGGTAACCATAGTGATCATATACAGGTGCATGCCAAAAAATTTGAATTTCATGGAAAAGTTCTTTGTTTTTTCTAATTTAATTCAAATAAGCAAACTTTCTTATATTCTAGATTCACAGACTGAAAATATTTCAGTATGAGTTTTTTTTTTTTTTTTTTAATTCTGATGGTGACCTACAGCTTAGAAAAATGAATAGTAGGCAAACTTTTAAAGAAAAAGAAAAATTTAAATCCAAAGTAGGTTTAATTATGCACTCAATACTTGGATGGCGGTTCAGGTTTAGCATGGCATGAAGGTGATCAGCTTGTGGCACTGCTGAGGCATTACTGAAGACCAGGTTGCTTTGATAGCGGCCTTCAGCTCTTCTGCTTTGTTTGTCAGATGTTACTTCTCTTCCTCTTCACAATACCCCATAGATTCTCTGTGAGGTTCAGGTCAGGTGAGCTGGCTGGCCAATCAAGCATGGTAATATCATGGTCAGCAAAGCACTTGGAAGTGTTTTTTTTTTTTTTTACTGTGGGCGGGTGCTAAACCCCTACTAGAAGAGGAAATCAGCATCTCCATAAAGCTTGTCAGCAGATGGAAGATGGAAGTGCTCCCAAAATCTCCTGGTAGATGGCTACATTGACTTGTCACGGTTGGTAAACCGTGATCTCGGCTTGTTTACACTTTGTGGTGAATTCTGTGTGTTCCGCGTCTGCACTGATTAGTTGTGGGCGTCTCCGTTAATTGTATCAGCAACAGCTGCCACTCATTACCCATCCACTATATAATGGCTTGTCTCACGTCCTGTGTTTGTGAGATCGTTGTTTCATGTCGTTGTGTTTACCCCCGTCTGGCTTCTGTGTAGTTTGCGTTGGATGTCTGTGTTTCCCCAGAACCTCATTCACTCTCCACACGATCACTCAGCCACGGACACTTACCTTCGGCTCTGTTCCCCGCAGTTCCTGTGCCACTCTCTCCTGCTGCCTCACGCCTTCAACACCCGGATTCCTCACCTTCTCTCCACTACCGTCTGGACTTCTCACCGCCTTAACATCCCTCTGGAGTGTTGCTGTATCATCGTCTTTGTGTGACTTTGTGTGACTTTCAAGCACTCGTGAATGACGTGTTGAGAGATATGGTAGATCAGTTTATATATGTTTACCTGGATGACATACTGATTTTTTCTTCATCTCTCCAGGAACATGTTCAACACGTCAGACGAGTGCTCCAGAGGTTATTAGAGAATGGGCTTTTTCTCAAGGTGGAGAAGTGCGTATTCCATGCACAGTCGGTCCCCTTCCTAGGGTATATCGTATCGTCTGAGGGAATACGAATGGACCCTGACAAGGTAAAGGCTGTGATAGATTGGCCATCTCCAGATTCCTGTAAGTCCCAACGTGCTGCTTCAGACAATAAGGTCCACCCCTTTGGCGTTTTTCTCTCATCGATTATCTCCTGCTGGACGTAATTATGACATTGGCAATAGAGAGTTGTTGGCGGTCAAATTAGCGTTGGAGGAGTGGCGCCACTGGTTAGAGGGTTCAGGGGTTCCCTTTATTGTTTGGACCGATCATAAGAATTTAGAGTACATTAGATCTGCCAAAAGACTCAATTCCAGACATGCTCGGTGGGCACCTTTTTTCGGCCGTTTTGAATTTACCCTATCGTACCGCCCGGGTTCCAAAATTGTTAAACCCAATTCTTTGTCACGTCTTTTTGATCCCTCCGCCCGTCCCGCTACTCCCGAGTGTATTTTGCCTGAGAGATTAGAAGTCTCAGCACTCGTATGGGAGGTCGAGTCGAAGGTCAAGACGACCTCAGAAGGTGTAATGCCTCCGTCCGGTTGCCCACCGAACCGCTTATTTGTGCCGGAAGAGTTAAGGTCCGAAGTTGTCCAGTGGGGTCATTGTTCCAACGTGGCTTGTCATCCAGGGATAAGTAGAACTAATGGGTTGGTTAGACAACGATTCTGGTGGCCACGTATGGCTCGCGATGTCCGCGATTTTGTTTTGGCTTGTTCAGTTTGCGCCAGTGGTAAGTCATCTAACCGACCTCCTGATGGGCTTCTTCAACCGCTGTCTGTCCCTTCGAGACCCTGGTCACATATCGCTCTAGATTTTGTCACCGCCCTCCCGCCCTCTAATGGCATGACAGTCGTTTTGACTGTAGTAGACCAGTTCTCGAAGGCGGCACATTTCATTCCATTGCCCAAATTACCTACAGCCAAGGAGACAGCGGTTACTGTTTTAGATCATGTCTTTCAGCTTCATGGCCTCCCGGTAGACGTAGTTTCAGACAGGGGATTATTTATATTTATATTTATAGACAGTTCATATCCAAATTTTGGAAAGAGTTTTGCTAATTATTAGGAGCGTCAGTTAGCTTGTCATCGGGTTATCATCCCCAAAGCAACGGACAATCTGAGCGAGCCAACCAAGATTTAGAGAGGATGTTGAGATGTTTGGTCTCCAAGAATCCTTCTTCCTGGAGTCAACAACTCTGTATGGTGGAGTACGCCCACAATTCGTTGCCAGTGTCAGCTACGGGCCTCTCTTGTTTCAGTGTAGTGTAGGGTACCAGCCACCAGCGTTTCCCAGTCTGGAATCTGAAGTCGCGGTCCCCTCCGCTCATGCGTTTGTCCAGAGGTGCCACCGCACCTGGACCAGAGCCCGTGAGACTCTGCTCCGGGTGAGGGACCGCACTAAGGCCAAGGCCGATCGCCACCGGTCAAAGCCTCCCATTTACGTTGTGGGTCAAAAAGTGTGGCTTTCTACCAGTAACATTCCATTGCGATCCATTTCTAATAAACTAGCTCCCAAATTTATCGGCCCGTTCACTATCACCAAGATCATTAGTCCGGTGACAGTCCGCCTCAAACTACCTCCTGCGTACAAGAGGATACACCCCGCCTTTTATGTGTCCAAAATTAAACCCGTGTTTTATGCACGTATTAATCCGCCTACTCCGGTTCCCCCGCCGCCGCGTCTCGTAGATGGGGAACCAACTTATTCGGTTAATCGCATTCTGGACTCGAGACGGAGGGGACGAGGATTCCAGTATCTGGTGGACTGGGAAGGTTTCGGTCCAGAGGAGAGGAGTTGGGTACCTGCTAGGGACATATTGGATCACTCCCTTATTAAAGAATTCAATCAGCAGGTAGGCCCTTCTGGGAACTCCAGGAGGAGTTCTTAGAGGGGGGGGGGGGTGTACTGTCACGGTTGGTAAACCGTGATCTCGGGTTGTTTACACTTTGTGGTGAATTCTGTGTGTTCTGCGTCTGCACTGATTAGTTGTGGGCGTCTCCGTTAATTGTATCAGCAACAGCTGCCACTCATTACTCATCCACTATGTAATGGCTTGTCTCACGTCCTGTGTTTGTGAGATCGTTGTTTCATGTCGTTGTGTTTATCCCCGTCTGGCTTCTGTGTAGTTTGCGTTGGATGTCTGTGTTTCCCCAGAACCTCATCCACTCTCCGCACGATCACTCAGCCACGGACACTTACCTTCGGCTCTGTTCCCCGCAGTTCCTGTGCCACTCTCTCCTGCTGCCTCACGCCGTCAACACCCGGATTCCTCACCTTCTCTCCACTACCGTCTGGACTTCTCACCGCCTTACCATCCCTCTGGAGTGTTGCTGTATCATCGTCTTTGTGTGACTTTGTACCAAATCATATCCTCTCATTAAATACTTGTACTCGCTATTGTTTCCAGACTGTCCTTTCACCAGCCGTCACATGACTCTGGACTTGATAAAACACAATGGAGCAACACCAGCAGACGTCACGCACCCAAATCATCTCTGACTTCAGAAACTTCACACTGGACTTTGGATTATGTGCCTCTCCAGTGTTCCTCCAGACTCCAGACCTTCATTTCCAAATGAAATGCTAAATTTACTTTCATCTGAAAAGAGGACTGTGGACCCCTGAGCAACAGTCCAGTTCTTTTTCTCCTTACCCCAGGTGAGATGCTTCAGACGTTATTATCTGGTTCAGGAGTGGCTTGGTTCTAGGAATGTGGCAGCTGTAGCTTTTTCCTGAAGACATCGGAGTATGGTGACTCTTGATGTGCTGACTCCAGCTTCAGTCCACTCCTTGACACTCCCAAGTTCTTTAGTCAGCTTTTCATGATAATCTTCCCAAGGCTGTGGTCATGCCTGCTTGCTTGTGCACCTTTTCCTACCACACCTTCTACTTCCAGTCAACTTTCTATCAATATATTTTGATACAGCACTCTGTGAACAGCCAGCCTTTTCAGCAATGACCTTCTGAGGCTGACCCTCCTTGTGGAGGGTGTTGATGAACTCAGTTGTCTGAAGTCAGTAGTCTTTCCCATAATTGTGGTTGCATGTTCTAAACTAGCCCAGGAGGTACCCTGTATTTATACTCAAAATAGAATATAAAAACTTTTGAGATACTGAATTATTTTATTTTCTTAAGATGTAAGTCGTAGCCATGATAATTAAAACACTTTATATAATAAATAATAATAATAATTATAATAATAATAAATACATACATACATACATACACACATAAAAAAGCAGCCAAGACAAATGATTTTCTGTATTTTTTTATAGATTAAAATTGAAGCAGCTGGTAAATGCTGTCACTTTAATATTCAAATCCAGTAGATCCACTACAGATTTATTTCTCAACAGTTTATGTTCATATGGCTGTTTTCGTTTATATTTGCCAAGCTATTATGTATTTTGAAATAATCTTCTCCGTGATGTGTTCGTTCCCAGACAGAAAGCAGTTTTGGCCCAGATCTTGCCCACATTTGGCCCGCATGGATTTCACGCGGGCCAAATGTGGGCCGGTTCTGGGCCAAAACTGCTTGTTGTCTGGGTTCGTTTCAAATAGTCTTTCACACTTAAACGGTTCACAAATACATTCATTTAGCTCTTGTTGTGTTATAATGGATGTATTGTGTGCATTTGGGGTAATATTTTATTTTAAAAAGCTCTTAAACAAGAATAAATTTGTTTGTTTTGAGCTCTGAGACACTGTACGCACTGATCAGAGGCAGTGATTTCACATAGACAGCCGCAAATATTTCATTTTCACACAAACAGTTCAAAAACATCTGAATTTAGCTATTGGTGTGTTCTAATTGGTGTATTGTGTGATATCGCTGTAATATTTTATTTTTAAAAGCTTTAAAACAAGAATAAATTAGTTTTTTTCTGAGCTCTTGACTCCAGACGCTCGTGATCACAGCGGTGATTCATCTCTCGTCTTTCTCACGTATCTCTGGCCAGAAATCAATTATCCATGAGCCCTGAACCAGTAATAATCAGATATGTTGGTTTAGCTTGTCAGTGTGAATTAAATCTAAGTATTTATTTGTATTTTTAACCGATTTAAAAGTGAAAGTAAAAGAGAGTCTTCAGTCCGGGAATTGCACCTGTAGGGGCGCAATTTCTCTCAGACAATGTAAGTCTCAGCACATATACTCAAACAGAGGGACAGAGTGAGATGAGATGTCTGACAGTTTTTTAATTTTCTGTTATCCATACAGTGTTGTAAAGTCGCGAAACTATCCATATTTACTCAGAATGCACTGTTAACAATTCATTGCACTTACATCAAATCGCGATATGGACTAGTATCTGTAAATATTAAGCCGGAAAAGTCTATTTAAATATGAATCCTGCATGTTCTGTGTGTCTGTGTTAATGAATGGTGCAGGAGCGCGGCTTCATTCATCACACACACGGAACCGCGCGCGACACTCGCAGTGATTTCAGCTTCTGTCGTCTCTCTAAATAAGAACGTGAACACATGAGGAACATCTCCAGAACTGTTCTGAGAGTCACTTCATGAGCATTTGAGTAACACTAGCGTCATCACATACAGTGAACTGTATGTTACAGAACTGTAAAGGTATTCACGTCAACCTGTCAAAATAAATGTCCGGTTTAGTTTAAAGACAAGTGTTTGCCATAAATGTTCAGCAGAATGTACATAACCTACTACTACTACTACTAAAAGAATCAAACATCATTTTTTTAAGGTTAAAATCGCACAACATTTTTTCCATGTTTTATTTTTAGTAGTAAATCCCCTTTGTTTACCAAAAAATAAAGTTTGCTTAATTTTCAACAATTAAAAAGATAAATAAAATTAACGTTTTATGCCTTCATTTGATAACCATGAGGTGGACTCATTTAAAATAATGTAATCATCAGGTTTTAGCACATCTAGATTATGATCAGTGATCATATTATTTACAAAAAGTGTTTTCATAGAAAGGGATCTGGTATTCAATAAGCCAAGCTTTATCATTTGTTTATCCGTATTGCATCTGTTTTTTATTTGTTGAACCTCAATTAAATTGTTACTCTTAACTTGGTTTGGACGTTTTTTGTATTTTCTAGTTCGGGCAACAGACACAGTCTCTATAGTGTGATATCTAGGTGAAAGAGTTTCTATGTGCTGAGAATTAACTGACCTCTGTGACGTGAGATTTACTAATAATTTACTACTAATCATGGAACCAGCTTTACTGATGAGATGCGCATGTGATTAATTGCACAGCCCTGGAGGGTATGTTCACTGTGTGTGTGTGTCTATCTGACTAGTGTGAGGCCTGTTCATATAACATGATTGGAAACATAGACATAGACATGATTGGTAACAGAGACACAGGCAGATGCAAATGAAGCTCAGACGAGACTGCAACATCAATCATCTGTCTGGTACACATCAAGAGTAGGAAGAATAACAGCTTCCAGTATGCATCCCATTACATCTGCTAGTGTTGAGAAACCAGCCACATCAACTGTGTCAATAGTGTGCTATCCCCAAAAAAAAAAACAGCAACCTCAGCTGCCATCAGATGGGGAATAGACAATGAAGGAAAAGCAAAGCAGGTCTATGTCACACTGGCAGCACCTCAACACACAAACCTAAAAGTGGAGAAATGTGGATTTATCATAAATCCATTATTTCTTGAAGTTGGGGCATCGCCTGATGGCCTCATTCACTGCACATGTTGTGGGATAGGCTGTCTGGAAATCAAATGCACATTTAAGCACCGCAACAGCTCCATAATGCAGGCTTGTGCAGATGACAACACTTTCTGTTTCCAGGTAAATGATGGGAAGTTACATTTGAAAATCTTTTTTCCATGTCGGTCGTGAGTGTGAGTATGGCAGTGAATTACTCAACAAGCTTTCACCAATGTGACGTAGTTTTTAGCTGTACAAAGCAAAGAAAACCGTCAATTATCAATCCAATTCAGTACATACAGCAGCGTCCGTGTCCCCAAGTCCCAAAATGCACTGCATTGCTGATGTCACATTTTCAGACTCTATAGCAGCTGCTGGAAGCAGATTATCATGCAGATCTCTCCAGGGAGACAATGACAATAATGCTGGGATGCAGAAGAGATACAGGGATAACCAGGTCAGATGCTCTGAATCAGTATACCAATACAGAATAGACATAAATGAAATGACATAAAGCTGGAGAATGTGGATTCTATTTTAGACTGTGATAGACCAGATATAATGTATCATGTAATGCAGTTTGCTAGTTTGCAGTTTGAGTTATTCACCTTCAAAGACCATGTTTAGAAAACACACAAAAAAGCACCTTCTATTGAGGTGGTTCATCATATGAAAAACAACATAAATAATCATATTTGTCACAAACAGCAGCTTTTTATATAACTTCAAAGGGTTTTCTGTAAAATGATGTAAAGATATTGCCTTTATTCCATTGTATGTGGGTATGGAGAGACTTCAAATTTGGGTAGGCGAAAACTGTATACTAAAAGGGTATTATTCTTCCCTTCAATTGGAATAGAATAACTTTTGCATAGATTATGATAGAAACACATTTTTCTCTATTAGCTGACATGTGCTGGAAACAAATCAGGGCAACTCAGGGCCTGAGCTATACAATTTCAAACCAGTTTATATAGAATATATATATATATATATATATATATATATATATATATATATATATATATATATATAATTTTTTTTTTTTTTTTTTTTTACCAATTTCAACTGTGTTTTATGTAATTTCATAGGGTTTCCTCTAAAATGATACCATAAAATGATACCAAAAGTTCTTTTTTTTTTTTTTTTTTTTTTTTTACCTCAAATGCTTAATCCCCTTAACCTTAATTTTCCAAACCATCTCTTGATTCAGCAAAAGCAGTCTTCATTTTTAGCCACCACCATGTCTTATACTGTAATTATCCTATGCCATGCCTTAGGACCTGCATGAGTAAAAACTATGATAGATAGATTAGTTCAATATCATCTCAGCCTCACTGATTCAGAAAGTCATCATAATGCTGAATATTAAACTTTTTATAAAATTCTTGCCAATAAAGCAAACAACGTGCTGCTGATATAAATTAAGAAACTGTCTAAAAAATAATGGCCGTCATCACATGGTTTCAGATAGTTCTTGAAAGCCCATTGCCATTAACACTTTATATATAAGCTCCTTTTCTTCAGGGTATGATCCCCTGGCATTGGTGCATCAAGTTGTGGACACTTGTCACAATGAAAAACAAGCCATCAAGTAATGTGGTTGCTGTTGATCAGGTCTGGAAAGGCTCACATTTTTGAGGCAGATTTCTGTACTTCCTACATGCATTTCTAAAAGAAGATTATGCAGAACAAGACGGTAGACAGCACACCCTTTTGTTTTCTTTATTAGATAAATGCACAAAGTTTTTTTGTTATCTTGTGTGTATACAAATAAAAGTAAACCCTTTACAGATTCAATTGATGTATTACTCTGTTTGATCAAAACTGAAAGTGTAATTTATTTTCTTTTTAGTGTTATCAGAAGATGCCACAAAACATCTGCATTTGTCGACCACAGAGGGTTAAGTACAATGGCGAATAGCCAATTGAAGCATGGATTTGGCTATTGCATGCCATAACCAACTCGGGTAGATACTGTTTCCAGTCCCTTTTTTTCAGGGGTAATGTCCTTAGCATGGCATGCATTGTTCTATTAAATCTTTTGCACTGAGAGCTACCCTGCATGTGATTATGGAGTTGTGTGAATCTTACTGATTCCATAGACTTTAAACAATTATTTGATAACATTGGCTTCGAAACACTGACCTTGGCCAGAAAAGCAGCCATAGTGGACAAACCAATACTGCACAAGGGCTTTTGTTGTGGTGTGGGGCAGTGTGATTTCTGGTTGGCATTATCACCGTGAAATGAGTGAACATGTCAGTTAAGACAAGGACATGCTCATATCCTCCCACAGATTCCTCTAAAGACAGTATAATACATAGCAAGGACTTACAGTGTTGCAGATATGTTAGCAAACATAATTGGGGCTCGGATTTTAGGAAAAACATCCTTTGCGAGAGTGTATCTCTTGCATTCCTGGATCCAGCTTTGAACATCCTTACTCATTTTTGGGCATTAATAGCTCCGCCTCATGTGCTCAAGCAAGCTTTTTTTTGTCTATTTTTTTTTTTTTTTTTCAAAATGTTAACAATGATCATGCTGACTCTTGTACACTTTGTGAAGCAAGGCTTCTAGAATCATTAATTGACAAATTTAATCTCCGTCCGGGAGATCAAAGATAGTACGTAATATCACTCAGTGTTACTCAACATCCATGTTGCCCAGCTTGACTGGACTCAGATTCTTGTTGGTTACTAAAGCACAGTAGATAGGAGCTAAATGAGGGTTGACCTTCTGTTGCTGTTCTGTCTCACTCCAGCTATATCAGGGGACTTTTTTGTCACTGACAACTAGACTGGTGCTTGTACTCTGCTGTTTTTAACAGAGTACTCTTGCTCAGGCTCTTTGCCAGATGGAATCCTTGATAACACATCTGCATTTGTGTTTTGTTGTCCTGGCTTGTAATAGACCTCAAAATCAAACTCTGCCAACTGAACCATCCACCATTGTTTGACAGTTCCTAAATTTGCTGTCTCCACGTAGTTCAAAGGGTAATGATCTATAATCATGGAGATCTTGGAGTAGATCAAGTATTCTTTACATTTTTCAGTTACAGCCCATTTTAAGACAAGTGGCTCTAGCTTGAAGCACTGTAATTTTGGTTGTTCTTTTCTCATCCATGAAGGCCCATTGTCATTGAATTACCATGGCCCCAAGACCATGCAGGCTCCCATCAGTTGTGAGTATGAAAGACTGACTGAAATCCGGGTATGCGTGAACTGGCGGAGACATTAGACACTCTGTTGTCCTATTAAGAGGTTCAATGACTAACTGACTGAAATCCGGGTATGCGTGAACTGGCGGAGACATTAAACACTCTGTTGTCCTATTAAGAGGTTCAATGACTAACTGAGCAAAACCAGGAACTAATCTCCTGTAATAACTCATAAACCCAAGGACCTGTCTTTAACATTTGCGGGTGCAGACCATGATTCCCAAGCCTGAGTTTTTCCCTCCATCCACCTTTAGGTCTCTCGGTATGCCATGCTGAGTAGCTTAGTGTGTGTGTTCAGGTGTTTTGTAAGCATTACTCTTTTGTGCCACAGTTTCACTGTGTCCCTGAACGTGTCGTTGTCTATTTAAACAAACAAAAGCGGTCTTCTTTATCCATTACCACTGCTCCCTACAAGCAGAGTACGAGGTTTGTGTAGAGCATCAACTCCCAGTGGGGCAACATCCAAGTTACTCAAAAACAAAATTCCCCATTCACACTCGCAACCACTCGCGCCCCATGTTTGTGGCTGAAGGCAAATGATTATAATTGATGGATGGACATCTATGCTTGTGAAAAGACATCAGCAATCCGGCGCAGAGAAAAGAATACAAAAGACAGTAAAAAACTTGCATAAAGTTGCCTTGACGTTGGACGTACAATATTCCCAAATTTAGTGACCATCTCTAAAGTTGCATGATATAATGGTATACACTTTTCTAACATCAATAGCATTTGAGAATCACTTAACAGTCATAAAAACAACTGTAAACTGTTCATCTCGGTGTCACCTATAATGCACACCTTTTAAATGTTTTATATTTATTAAAATAAACTGTAAATCATATGTAAATTTTGCTACTTTTTTTCACACCGAACGGGGTCGAATTCAAATTTAAAGCTTAAAAGCATTTGATGAGAATGACTTAACAGTTGTAAAAGCAACTGTAAAGTGTTCATTTAGGTGTCATCTACACCTTATACATTTTTAATAATTATTAAAAAAAAAAATTCAAATCGTTTGTTAAAGGTAAAAATGTGATGACCGTGCATCACTTTCAGGCACATTCATAATCCCGTGGAACTTTTTTGCACTTTCCATGTTCCCATCGAAAATTTGCAATATTTTTAACAAGAAATATATACAGTATTGTTCAAAATAATAGCAGTACAATGTGACTAACCAGAATAATCAAGGTTTTTCGTATATTTTTTTATTGCTACGTGGCAAACAAGTTACCAGTAGGTTCAGTAGATTCTCAGAAAACAAATGAGACCCAGCATTCATGATATGCACGCTCTTAAGGCTGTGCAATTGGGCAATTAGTTGAATTAGTTGAAAGGGGTGTGTTCAAAAAAATAGCAGTGTGGCATTCAATCACTGAGGTCATCAATTTTGTGAAGAAACAGGTGTGAATCAGGTGGCCCCTATTTAAGGATGAAGCCAACACTTGTTGAACATGCATTTGAAAGCTGAGGAAAATGGGTCGTTTAAGACATTGTTCAGAAGAACAGCGTACTTTGATTAAAAAGTTGATTAGAGAGGGGAAAACCTATAAAGAGGTGCAAAAAATGATAGGCTGTTCAGCTAAAATGATCTTCAATGCCTTAAAATGGAGAGCAAAACCAGAGAGACGTGGAAGAAAACGGAAGACAACCATCAAAATGGATAGAAGAATAAACAGAATGGCAAAGGCTCAGCCAATGTTCACCTCCAGGATGATCAAAGACAGTCTGGAGTTACCTGTAAGTACTGTGACAGTTAGAAGACGTCTGTGTGAAGCTAATCTATTTTCAAGAATCCCCCGCAAAGTCCCTCTGTTAAAAAAAAGGCATGTGCAGAAGAGGTTACAATTTGCCAAAGAACACATCAACTGGCCTAAAGAGAAATGGAGGAACATTTTGTGGACTGATGAGAGTAAAATTGTTCTTTTTGGGTCCAAGGGCCACAGTCAGTTTGTGAGACGACCCCCAAACTCTGAATTCAAGCCACAGTACACAGTGAAGACAGTGAAGCATGGAGGTGCAAGCATCATGATATGGGCATGTTTCTCCTACTATGGTGTTGGGCCTATTTATCGCATACCAGGGATCATGGATCAGTTTGCATATGTTAAAATACTTGAAGAGGTCATGTTGCCCTATGCTGAAGAGGACATGCCCTTGAAATGGTTGTTTCAACAAGACAATGACCCAAAACACACTAGTAAACGGGCAAAGTCTTGGTTCCAAACCAACAAAATTAATGTTATGGAGTGGCCAGCCCAATCTCCAGACCTTAATCCAATTGAGAACTTGTGGGGTGATATCAAAAATGCTGTTTCTGAAGCAAAACCAAGAAATGTGAATGAATTGTGGAATGTTGTTAAAGAATCATGGAGTGGAATGTCAGCTGAGAGGTGCCACAAGTTGGTTGACTCCATGCCACACAGATGTCAAGCAGTTTTAAAAAACCGTGGTCATACAACTAAATATTAGTTTAGTGATTCACAGGATTGCTAAATCCCAGAAAAAAAAAAAAAATGTTTGTACAAAATAGTTTTGAGTTTGTACAGTCAAAGGTATTGCTATTTTTTTGAACACACCCCTTTCAACTAATTGCCCAATTGCACAGCCTTAAGAGCGTGCATATCATGAATGCTGGGTCTTGTTTGTTTTCTGACAATCTACTGAACCTACTGGTAACTTGTTTGCCACGTAGCAATAAAAAATATACTAAAAACCTTGATTATTCTGGTTAGTCACATTGTACTGCTATTATTTTGAACAATACTGTATAAAAAAAACAAATAAATAATTGTTCTTGCAGCCATGGTAACTGGAAAATAATCATGGTTTTGTTTCTTCAATTAATAATTTACAGAAAAGTTTTAAGATCTTTTTTTTATTGGTTATAAAAACAGGCCTAAGCCATCAATATACCTAAAATGCTTTACACAAAAACAATGGGGCAATAATGATTGGTTAATAACACTGTAAAAATACAAAATGTAGGCTTATACAAAATAAACAATTTATGTACATTTTATTATAATTTCTTTTCACGCAAGTTCAATAAACATAAAGTAAATTATTCGACAATCGAAAAGGAGCTTTAGCATTGCTTATGGCTCTGCAATATTTTGATGTATATATTGGGTCTATTAATTGTCCAGTTGCTGTGTTTACAGATCATAATCCTCTGTGTTTTCCTGTCACGTATGTACAACCAGAATCAACGTTGAATGCGTTGGTCTCTGATTGTGCAGGTTTATAATTTGGTAATCAAGCACAAGAAAGGTGTGGAGAATGTGAACGCTGATGCTCTATCTAGAACATAATTATGTTAACCTGTTAACCAGACCCCCATTATGGTATTCACAGCTGAAAGTGCCCTACCAAACTTAAACTTGTAACAGTTCCTTACTTCAGTGTGTTTTACACGTCTTTGGAAAGAAGACTCTTTGGGCTGTACTTTCTATCAACCAGTTGATAATACTCAAAAATATTATAGATATATAAAAAGTTATAGACACTGAAGTGTCTTGAAATTTGTTTTTATAAAAGTACATGAAATAAGTCCTGGAGCAATCTAGAAAAGTAATGGGTTGAAAGTCAAATGTCTCATGAGTTTCAAATCTGAAGAAGATGCCATGAAAAATTAGATTCCTGCAACCATTTTTCTAAGACTATGTCTAGTCCCTCCCCCCCCCCAAATATATATATAAAAAAATATTTACAAACTGTATTGAAGGGTTCTAGAAACTATTTTAGTCATTAAACATACAACTGCACATTTTTTTCTATTATAAAACAATAGACAGAAACTTAAACATCATATAAGTGATTTATTTGAGCACTAGAAAGATACAATAAGAAAATTTGAATGTAAAGAAAATGTATGAGAAATTTGAATAAGAAACTGTATGCCAATTACAGTACATCCTGAGATTGCTAGAAATGCAGCATTTACAATGAATTATGGTCATATTGTCAATTATCACGTGCTGATGGCCAGTTATAGAGATGGTAATCATAAATGTGCCATAAAGTCAATAAATCACACTATTCATATAGATGGCGTTCACATTGATAGCCGTGATTACACAGTATTAGCGAGCTGATTTGCACTCAAACAGATGGGAATCATGAAGATACATGCACATTCAACATATAACACACTCACGCATATATAAAAAAAATGTTGAATAATAAAAAAAATAGAGAAAGGCGATCGCTAAGTACCGCCTCCATCAGATGACAGGTGCATCAGAGCGTGCGTCATGAACACCAGAATTCTAATAAACAAACTGCCTATCTTTCACTTTTTTTTGGTAGATCATCTGATTCTGTTTGTGACACTGTATGCTACAAAACCATGCCATGTTTTAAAGTCAAGTCACCTTTATTTATATAGCGCTTTATACAAAATACATTGCATCAAAGCAACTGAACAACATTCATTAGGAAAACAGTGCGTCAATAATGTAAAATGAAAGTTAAAGGCAGTTCATCATTGAATTCAATGATGTCATCTCTGTTCAGTTTAAATAGTGTCTATGCATTTATTTGCAATCAAGTCAATGATATTGGTATAGATAAAGTGACCCCAACTAAGCAAGCCAGAGGCAACAGCGGCAAGGAACCGAAACTCCATCGGTGACAGAATGGAGAAATAAACCTTGGGAGAAACCAGGCTCAGTTGGGGGGCCAGTTCTCCTCTGACCAGACGAAACCAGCAGTTCAATTCCAGGCTGCAGCAAAGTCCGATTGTACAGAAGAATCATCTGTACCTGTGGTCTTGTCCTGGTGGTCATCTGAGACGAGGTCTCTGCAGGGGATCTGTATCTTGGGCTCTAGTTGTCCTGGTCTCCGCTGTCTTTCAGGGATGTAGAGGTCCTTTCTAGGTGCCGATCCACCATCTTGTCTGGATACGTACTGGATGCTGGTTACTGCAGTAACCCTCTGATCTGAATACAGACTGGATCTGGTGGCTACGGTGACATCGGAATAAGAGAGAAACAGACTAATATTAGCATAGATGGCATTCTTCTAATGATGTAGCAAGTACATCGGGTGTTATGGGAAGTGTTCCTGGTTCACCTAATTAATGCAGCCTAAAAATCCTTTAACGGATTTGGATATTAAAAGCATATTAGTATGTTATGTGTAAGCCAGGTTAAAGAGTTGGGTCGTTAATCTAGATTTAAACTGCAAGAGTGTGTTTGCCTCCCGAACAATGTAAGGTAGGTCATTCCAGAGTTTAGGCGGCAAATAGGAAAAGGATCTGCCGCCCGCAGTTGATTTTGATATTCTAGGGATTATCAAATTGAGTTTTTAGAACATAGCGGACGTAGAGGATTGTAATGTAAAAGGAGCTCATTCAAATACTGAGGTGCTAAACCATTCAGGGCTTTATAAGTAATAAGCAATATTTTAAAATCTATATGATGTTTGATAGGGAGCCAGTGCAGTGTTGACAGGACCGGGTGGTCATACTTCCTGGTTCTAGTAAGAACTCTTGCTGCTGCATTTTGGACTAGCTGTATTTTGTTTACTAAGCGTGCAGAAAAACCACCCAATAAAGCATTACAATAATCTAACATTGAGGTCATAAATGCACGGATTAACATTTCTGCATTTTACATTTAGACCATAGGCCGTAATTTAGATATGTTTTTGAGATGGAAAAATGCAGTTTCACAAATGCTAGAAACGTGGCTTTCTAAGGAAAGATTGCGATCAAATAGCACACCTAGGTTCCTAACTGAAGACGAAGAATTGACAGAGCAGCCATCAAGTTTTAGAGGTGTTAATAGGACCTAAAAACTCTGCTTGTAATAACCTAGGACAGTGGTTCCCAAACCTGTCCTGGCGTACCCCCAACACTGCACGTTTTCTTTGTCTCCCTAATTAAACACATCTGATTCAACTCATCAGCTCATTATCACATGGGTTAATGAGCTGATGAGTTGAATCAGATGTGTTTAATTAGGGAGACAAAGAAAATGTGCAGTGTTGGGGGTACGCCAGGACAGGTTTGGGAACCACTGACCTAGGACACTGTCTGTTTTTTTTTATTTTTTTCAGAATTTAGAAGTAATTACTCGTCATCCAATTTTTTTATATCGACTATGCATTCCATTAGTTTTTCAAATTGGTGTGTTTCGAACCTACAGTAAAAAGTCCACAGGAGGAGAAGGTTTGCATCAACAACAATAATAATAATAATATTAATAAAAACACTTCGGATTGAAGAAACAAGGGAAACTGGTTTTCCATAAATATGGGGTTTTATTTTACCAATTGAATTAACCCAAAAAGATATAACAGATACAAACTACTACAATGAGGAATGAAAGAGCAAACACATTCATATTTACAACCTTCTCTTCAGAGAGAGTAAACCCCAAACATGAGGATTGAACTTATTACACGCTACTGCAGGAACTCCACGAATGCCCCTTCAGTATCAACCAGCTCTAGTAAGCTGTATGCATCTAGACATCTGCTCTCCACCCGCTTCACAAACTTCTGCCTGTTCTCTTCCCTTTTTACCAGCTCTCGCTCTCCTGCTGATTGTCAACAGGTATTCCTCTAATTAATTGCCAACTGAAAACCGGTGTGCACACAGGACCTGCGAGAGACAGACAAGCAGCAGTACATCTAGGCAGAAATACACACACAAATACGACCTAAGGGCCGTAACACCCCCCCCCCCCCCAATAAAATCAAACTAGAAGTTTGACTAAGTTACCTCACCCATGAGCCAAGGCATCGGCTATCACATTGTCAGCTCCCTTTTTATGACGGATCTCCAAGTTGTAACCCTGGTTGTGGTTATACAACTGGGACAAGAAAACCAGAGGGTCATGATCTGTAAATACAACAACTGGAGAGGGGTTATAGCCAATATAGACTTCAAAATGCTGCAAAGCGAGCAGCAATGCAAGGGTCTCTTTCTCTATAGGAGAGTAGTTTATTTGAGGTTTCTTAAACTTGACAGAGAAGTAGCTAACTGGGTAACAAACATCTCCTTCTCCATCCTACAGCAACACAGCACCAGTGCCAGTAGCATCAACTTCAAGCTTAAAGGGGAGAGAGAAAATTGGCGCAGCCAGGACAGGGGCACAACAGAGGAGAGATTTCACTGCTTTAAAAGCATGTTGACACTCATCCGTCCACACAAATGGGACATCGGGACTACATAAACTAGTCAGGGGGACAATGACTACGGAGAAGTTTCTGCAAAAACATCTGTAATATCCAGCCATACCAAGAAAACGACAGAGCTCACGTCTAGTCTATGCTAGCACCGCAGTAACCTTGGCGTCAAAAGGACAGACCTGGCCCACCTGTTTACCCAAGTACATCACAGTGGCCTTTCCAAACTCGCACTTCGCTAAGTTTAGTGTCAGTGATGCTGCCGCCAACCTCTGAAACGCCTCAGCCAAAATCAACATGTGACTAGTCCAGTCATCGGTGTACACTACCACATCATCTAGGTAGACATTGCAGTTAGGTATAGTCCCTAATACTATCCACATCATGCGTTGGAACGTTGCCGGTGCATTTCTCAACACAAAGGCCATAACCGTATACTGCATGAAGTGATCAGGGGTAACAAACGCAGAGATATCTGATGCCCGAGAGGTTAGTGACACCTGCCAGTACCCCTTCAGTAGATCTAACTTAGTGATGTACTCCGCGGGACCAATCAATGTAGTCCTCCATCCTGTGCAAAGGGAACGAGTCTGGGACTGTCACTGCATTAACCTTATGAAAATCTGTGCAGAACCACAGCGTACCATCAGATTTAAAAGTAAACATGGGGAACTCCACGGGCTACAACTAGATCTGGCTAACCCATTTCATATTAAGTAGTCGACTTCCTCTTTCATCATCTCTCTTTTAACCAGCGGACAACGATAGGCATGCTGCTTTATTGGTTCCACTATCCCAATGTTGATATTGTGCTGCAGTACAGTGGGCTGGGATGGCACATAACTAAACAGAGAGAGATGAGAAGTTATTAACAACATTACATCACGTTTCTCCGGCGAGAGGTATGACAAATATGCCTCTAGGTCAGACAAGAGCTCCGAATTGGGCAACCTAACGCCCTGATGACCTTCACCGAGCCCTGCAAACCCATCATCAAGCTCCCCCCCAACATAAACCAAAAAAGCAATGGTGTTGCCTGGAGCAAAGGTCTCTGGAGTTTCTTCCTGCTTCTCCTGATCCACATCTCTGGAGTAATGGGGCTTCAACATATTAATGTGACACAGACATTTCTTTCTTTTACGGTCAGGTGTGTAAATGATGTAATCAGTTTCAGACACTTTACTATCAACCACATAGGGTCCTGAAAACAGAGCAGTAAGGGCAGCGCCAAGCACAGGCAATAACACCAACACTTGTTCACCTGGTTTAAATTGCCTTTTAACCCTCTGGAGTCTAAGGGTATTTTTGGGGCCTTGAGAAGTTTTGTCATGCCCTGACATTTGTGCTTTTTTCAGTTTCTTATAAATATCTAAATGGGTAAAGTCTAATATCACTGTAATCAGCACAAACTGGGCTATAATAATATGTGAAATGCATGCATGTACATGATTGTATTTTTGAGAAAAAAAATGTTATGCATGGTTAGTGAAAAACTAAAAATGTTAAATCACTTGAATAAGGCAATAAAACACATACATAAAATTGGTTGCCGGAAAAGTTGAGAACTGGAGCTTGTAGCCTAGAATTTTTCTTTCTGAATGATGTGAAAATCATCTTGTTTACTCACTCACAGAAAACAATATATTGATTTAAATTTTCTAAATCACTTTTTGTTGGTAAAAGTCATATGCGAGTAGGCGTCAACTATCATGAATATCATTGTGATTTACACCTGAGAAGACAAAGGCCTGCATAATGAGCTGCATAATGAGCCTCTCATTCAACTGTGCCACTGTTAGGGAGGACTTACAAGAAAGAATGTGAGAACAAAATAAAAGTATATAATTTCATGTTTGTAGTTTATTAAGAATATATTTAATTATCCCACAACATAATTTAATATCCACTTGGGGGAGCAGTTAAACAGTTTATTAGGGACAATCAAAGCTGACTTTCAAATTTTTTGGCATCCTTTCTCTAGTCACACAATCCTTCAGAAATCCTTTTAACAATCTTATTTTCTACCAAATAAACCCCATTTATTATCATCATCATTATTATTATTATTAATGTTGAAAAGAGCTGATAATATTTTTCAGGTTTTTTTAGGGGGAATAAATCGAAAGAACTGCATTGTTTTTACATTTGTTAGAGTTATCTCTATTTGTCACGTTTATATTATATACATCAAGCTTTTGAATGGTATAGTATTGTATATTGTTATTGAAACTTCATAATGTTTCACTTGATTATACATTTAGTCAGGAATTATAGTTTGGAAAAAGTCTAACTAGTAAAATGTTTACACGTTATGTGAAAACTAGTACAAATAAATAAAAAGAGACTTACTCATGTTTATGATCTCTGCTGAATAAAGTGCTTCATTCTTTTTTCTGAGGAAATCCATTTCTCAAATCCTCAACCACATCACATCTTTTTGGGGTGAATTATGTCTTAGTCCTCTCATCGCGAAGCAAACAGTAAAATAAAATAAAAACTTGAAGAACAGTCTCGCTGCTTTTTCTTCTGTGTGGGCGTATTCAAGCCGCGCGCTTCAGTTTGAATCTGAATAGCGCGTTAAGCGCGGGGGCGTGGTCACATTAGATATAATGAGCGGAGATATGAAAAACAGACATTGCGTTGTTTTCATATGGATTACTTTATCTCAGAATATTTGTTTTCGGCAGCACTTGTTTAGTTTAAAAGTAGACATTCAAGGCTTTCTATAGATATCTCTCTCATGTCTCTTCGTTGAGTATTCACGGAGTTACAGTTCATTTTAATGAAATGTTTGTACATGACGATCAGCGGAGACAAAGACTGTAGACAGCGCACCTTGTTTGTTATCTTTATTTTATAAGTGCACAAAGGTTTTTTGTTATTATGTCTGTATCCAAAAAAAACTAGACCCTTTACAGATTCGATTGATGTATTGCTCTTATCTGTACGATTAAAACTGAGAGTGTAATTTAAGTTCTTTTCGGGGTTATCAGGTGAAAATGACTCAAAACGCATATATGCGTTAATCGACTCGAAAGGGTTAACCGTTTTTCTGTCGAATCGCTGCTTCATGCCTTCTTGGGACAGAGCCAAAGCCCTCTTTACCATGGAGGTGGCACGGTGCAACCGCCCTCGATTCTGGGATACAAAATCCAATACATTAACCTTCGACAAGGAGCCAGACACCAACTGCTCCTTCAACACAAGTTCAGTCGGACTAAACCACAGAGACTCTTGTTTAGCATTTCAAACAGCAAAAAGCACATACGGCACACCTTCATCCCAGTCTCTTTCTGTATCATAGTAGAATTTATTTAACATGGATTTAAGCGTCTGATGCCAACACTCAATCACACCTTGTGATTCAGGGAGATAAGCACTAGACACAGAATGTTAAATTCCCAGTGCTTTCAATGTCTGACGGAAAATCTTAGACAGGAAATTTGTACCTTGGTCAGTTTGAACAAGCTTTGGCAAACCAAAAGTGGTAAAGAATTGAATTAGAGATTTCGTGATGTCGTTAACGCTGATGTTCCTTAATGGCACAGCCTCAAGAAAACGGGTGGACACGCACATCACAGTTAACAAAAAATTATTCCCTAACTTAGTCCTAGGCAAGGGACCATTACCATCCACAATAACATGATCGAATGGTTCACCAACAGCCAGAATTTGATGCAGCGGAGCAGGAGGCACGACCTGGTTTGATTTACCAACAATTTGGCATGTCCCACAAGTTCTGCAATAATGTGTTACATCTGCCTTAATGCTGGTCCAGAAGAAATGCTCAAGCACACGATTGTAAGTTTTTGTGATTCCTAGATGACCCGACCACAAATGTTCATGCGCTAACCCTAACACGTACTGGTGGCATCCAGCTGGAACTACAAACTGATAAACAGTGTCACAACCCCGAGTCAGATCATCTGCCATCCCACCCCGAGGAACCCACTTAAGCATCAACCCTCCATCCTCAATAAGAAAATGCTGCTGACTTGAACATCCACGAACATCATACTCTGCTGCGGCAAAACATTTAGCTAAGGTGAGATCACTCTTTTGAGCCTTGATAAGGACTTTGCGAGTTAACGGCAATATTTCCTTAGAGACAGTGACAGAGGGAGTAACACTTACAGGATACTTCGAGACTGTTCTGTGCTTCTCCACTAGAGTACAGCTGGTCCTCCCTAAACACAGTGGAGAAAAGCGAATCTGCGAGATCTACCCCTTGGGCCTGCTTACGAACCAGTGCCTTAGTCAATACATTGACCAAAAACACTTTTCAGTTTCAGAGATAGGAGTATCCACCACCTCTAGATCCGGATAAACTTTTCCGCCAGCAATGTCATTTCCCATGCTAAACTCTACACCATGAACTGGAAAACAAACCCGAACAGCAACAGGAAAGAAACCAGATGCTAGCTTGGACTGCACATGAATGGAACGTAAAGGAGCAGGCACAAAACTCATCCCTATCCCTCAAACTACAGTGCTCACATCACAAGCAGACTGAGGAGTTAATGGTAGTACAGTAGCCAGGATGAATGAGCGTGAGCCACCTGTGTCTCTCAGCACTGTGACCGGACGCTGATCCTCAGGTTTCCCTATGAGGGATACCAGTCCCTTGGATATAAATGGCTTGAAGCAGTCATCAGGTTCTTTCAAAACCAGCTGACAACCACAGGTAGATACAGTTTTAATCAAACCAACTCCTTTTGGTGGTTTAGCCATTAGAGACTGAGGCTTTCTTTTATACAGAACACAGTCTGCAATAAGATGATCTGATTTATTACAATAAAAACAATGTTTGTCACTCTGAGCTAGTACGAATGCTCTAAACTGGTGCTCACGTTCGTGCTCCTTTCTAAAGCAGAGCCAGATGAACCTTCAGCCATGTGTCACCTCCAGAGGTAGGAGAGGACTCCGCGGACAATGGATAATACTTCAGCAGGGTGAACTGCTTACCCTCATCTCAGGGCAGATCCACCACATCAGGTGCCGTGGCTACTTCCTTTACCACTGGACCAGATTGGTTCACTGCTGCCCTGGCAGACTAAATCTGATGAACCAACAACAACACTCTTCACCAACCCATCAGTCACAGCTGCTCACAACTCCGTTTTAACCAGGGAGCTAGACACAGATAAACCATAATCTTTAGCAATAGCAAACAGGTCAGTTTTTTTACATACACATAGCTGCTCTAGCGTAGGATTTGCTCTTCTAAAGTAAACACAGCCATCCTCACTACAAATATCTACATGACTAACACAAATGGATATACGAACACGAACCAATAATGCAACAAACAACAAACGTACATACACCCAAGAAAAAAATGAAAAAAAAACAGATTGCATAGGTTACACAGAAGAACAGTCACACACAAGCTTTCACAAAATAACCCACCCCCAGGACTTGCGTACCCAAAACTTAGCCTAATCTGTTTTCTGGGGCTTGCCGGGCTCAAGGCAACTTTAAAGGCAAACTTCGGCAGCCGGAGCACTGAAAATCCCCCGACAGGGATCTCGTCCCCACCCAGGATTCCCCCGAAAATAAAAAAGGAAAAATAACAACCAAGTACCTGATGAAAAGACTGCAGAACAGCCTAGCTAGACACTTCTAACTAGCTGGGGGATTCGTCTGGAAAGACTGGACAGTGAAACCCCACACAAAACAATTTCAACACCAATGATAACTACTTACAACTTTATTCCATGCAACCCGAAGTGTTTGGAAAACCATATCTCGGACGAGCTCCCAAATTGTTACGAACCTCCAGCGAAAAGTCCAGAGGAGGAGAAGGTTTGCAACAACAACAATTACAATAAAAACACTTCGGATTGAAGAAACAAAGGAAACTGGTTTTCCGTAAATATGGTGTTTTATTTTACCAATTGAATTAACCCAAAAAGATATAACAGATACAAACAACTACAACGAGGAAAGAAAGAGCAAACACATTAATCTTTCCCACCCTCTCTCCACAGAGAGAGTAAACCCCCAACACGAGGATCTAACTTGTTACATGCCTCTGCAGGAACTCCACGAACACCCCTTCAGTATCACCCAGCTCTAGTAAGCTGTATGCATCTAGACGTCTGCTCTCCACCCCATTCACAAACTTCTGCCTGTTCTCTTCCCTTTTTACCAGCTCTCGCTCTCCTGCTGATTGCCAACAGGTATTCCTCTAATTAATTGGTAACTGAAAACAGGTGTGCACACAGGACCTGTGAAAGACAGATAAGCAGCAGTACATCTAGGCAGACACACCCACACACACACGACTAGGGATGGGCGATACCAAATTTTTTCCATCCGATACGATACCGATACTTTTTGTTACAATTTTAACAATACCGATACCAGTACCATTACTGCTTATAATTTTAAAAGTGTATGCGATTTTTCTAAATAATCTTAATTCCATGGCTACAAGAACGATGATTTGTGGTGTTATTGTTAAAACCTTGGGTCATTTTCGTAAGGGAACCTGAAAAAAAAAAAAAAAAAACTTTCACAGAAATGTGCCTGAAAGTGATAAACGGGCCTCATTTTTATGTAAATGTTTTATAATTTATTTTAATATATATTAAAAATGTATAAGGTGTGCATTGTAGCTGACACCTAAACGAACACATTACAATTGTCCTATGACTGCAAGTCTTTCTCCTCAAAATCTATTAAGCTTCAAATTTGTGTTTGAGCGAAAAAAGTAGCACAATTTACATATGATTTACAGTTTATTTTAATAAATATCAAACATTCAATTCAATTGTGCATTATAGCTAACTCCTACATGAAAAATTACAGTTGTTTTAATGCTACTGAGGTTAGAAAAGTGTATACTAATATCGCATGTAACTTTAGAGACAGTCTCTAAATTTGAGACTCACGAACGTCCAACGTCAAGCCAACTTCATTTTTTCATAGTTTTCTTTTCTCTGCGCCGGATTGGTGATGTCCTTTACCCAGCCATAGATGTCCATCCATCAATTATGAACATTCCACCGAAAACATGAGGTGCGATCGGTCGTGAGCGTGGATAGGAGAATGGTGCATTATTTTTTTTTATTTTTTTTTTGAGCAACTGGGATGGTGTCCCCTCTGGGATATGGTGCCCTACGCAGACTACATAATCTGTGTATAGGTAGTGGCGATACTGCTGTCATCATTCAAGCAAGTCGCGACCGTGCATGCCATGTTGTCATGGTTAATGGCACATTGCACTGCGCGAAGCCGCAGACCAAGCGGTGTTAACGTGGTAGCACTTTATTTTACAGTCCTGTTCCTCATGTACATACTATGTAAATATTATAGTAATTACAATAACTATGTAATAACTAGGTACTAACCCTGAACCTACCCCTAAACCTAACCCTTCCCCATGTAGTTGCCTTGTGTTACCAGAACTTTCTTAGATAAATACACTGTAAGTACACTATAAGTACATGTTAGTACACGTACTGTAAAATAAAGTACAACCGTTAACGTTATACCACCGCGTCTGTGAGACCTTTTCTTTTTATATCATACACACACAGTCCCGATTGGCCTGCACACACTGCTTTAAACACTTAGTTATAAAGAAATGATAAATATAATTAAATATCGATACTTTGCAGAAAATAACGATACCAAAATAGAGTCTTTTGAGTATCGATATATCGATACTGCAGCATCGATGTGCACATCCCTACATACAAACTAAGGGCCGTAACAGGACAGTATGTGTGACAGCAGTCATATAATCAAAGTCACAATTGATCTTCAAAAACACATCACTGTGCTTGGCCAGTAGGTCATGGAGTTTGAAATGTTGAGTTTCTGTGAGATCCTGAAGATTTATTTGCTATGGAAACGGCAACTGCTCCATGGTGCTTACCTCCACTTAAACGTGATGTGGCTGAACAGGCATTCGAGTCGATTAACGCATTATGAAACATTTTCTCATGATAACCCTGAAAAGAACTTAAATTACACTTTGATTATGCGAAAAACGTGATTATGCGATCACCTGATTTTATGCATAATCAGCCAAAGGCCGCATATTTATGAAGGGGGTTGCATTTTTTCAAATAAGCCGTACTTTTGCCGCATAAATTGCCGATTTCAGGAAGCAAAATATGCGGGGGTAGCATGATTTCATAATCCCTGTTTTTTTGTTGCAAAAAAGTCACATATAACAGAAAGTTGAAAAATGTTCCGTTTACTTCACACAAGTAAATCACCATTATTTCCAAAATGGGAACCTTATGAAAGTGTTGTAATTACACAACGCGAACATCATCTGCGAACCCCGCGGTGAAACCAGGGTGAAGCACGCAAATTATTCTCATTTGCCAACAAAAATAAGCGCAAAAGACCGCGCCAAGCAGTTACCCGGTGTGTTACATGACAGTGGGGGCAGATTGTTTTGAGAGAGGGATGAGGATTAAGGTGGCGAATGATAGGCCAGTGTTAGAGGCTACGGAGTTAGTTTTCATTTTCACAGTGGACTGTTGTAGTTTCATTCAGAAGCTGATACACCTCTACAGTTGTAAGATTGCACTTTTTTGTTACAGAATACAGTAGTACCAAAACCTTACAGTTGTAAGTATATTAGTAGTATGTAAAATAATTTACGTTGCAGTAAGAGATTGCACTTTGCAATTCCTGTAAAACAGCATTTTTAAAATATTTTATTTATTCATTTTTACAGAAGTTGTTGAATATTCCTTTTGTAAAGCTAGAGAACTTGTTTGATTCAATGTTTTGTAAGTTTTAGCCATGTGTTAATAAAGGTCTGAAATAGAACAGAATGAGAACTTAAATATTATGTGATTTAGTTTGCTTGCTTATCATAGGAAGTCAGTTTTTGCAAATTCCTGCAATTTCATCGCATAAAATTGCAAAACTGTTTAATCGTACAGATAAGAGCAATACATCAATCAAATCTGTAAAGGGTTTACTTTTTTTTGAATACAGACATAATAACAAGAAAACTTTGTGCAATTATAGAATAAAGATAACAAACAAGGTGTGCTGTCTGCAGCCTTTGTTTGCGCTGATCTTCATTTACAAACACGTCAATAAAATGAACTGTAACTCTGTGAATTCTCAACGAAGAGACATGAGAGAGATATCTATGGAAAGCTTGTCATGTCTACTTTTAAATTAAACAAGTGCCGCCGAAAACAAATATTCTGTGATAAAGTAATCCACAAAAAACAACGCAATGTCCGTTTTTCACGTCTGTCTTCATTATCTTCAAATGAGTCCACGCTCCGCTCTGAACACGCTATTCATATTCAAACTGAAGCGCACGGCTTGAATAGGCCCACACAGAAGAAAAAGCAGCCAGACTGTTCTTCAAGTTCTTTTATTTTACTGTTTGCTTCGCAAGGCCAGGAATAATACATAATTCACCCCAAAAAGATGTGATGTGGTTGAGGATTTGAGATTTGGAGCACTTTATTCAGCAGAGATCATAAACATGAGTAAGTCTCTTTTTATGTATTTATATACTTGTACTAGTTTTCACATAACGTGTAAACATTTTACTAGTTAGACTTTTTCCAAACTATAATTCCTGACTAAATGTATAATCAAGTGAAATATTATGAAGTTTCAGTTACAATATTCAATGATATACAATTCAAAAGCTTGATGTAAATAATATAAATTTAACAAATAAATGTAACTGTAACAAATGTAACACAATGCTGTTCTTTCAATTTATTCCCCCTAAAAAACCTGTAAAAATATTCTCAGCTCTTTTCAACATAATTAATAACGATAATAATAATAATAATAATAATAATAATAATAATAATAATAATAATAATAATAAATGTTTTTTTTTTTTGTATAAAATAAGATTGTTAAAAGGATTTCTGAAGGATTGTGTGACTGGAGTAATGATGCAAAAAAAAAAAAAGTTTGAAAGTCAGCTTTGATTGTTCCTAATAAACTGTTTAACTGCTCCCCCAAGTGGATATTAAATTATGTTGTGAGATAATTAAATATATTCTAAATAAACTACAAACATAAAATTATATAGATGTATTTTGTTCTCACATTCTTTCTTGTAACTCTTCCCTCTCAGTGACACAAGCTGACTTAAAGGCTCATTATGCAGCTCATTATGCAGGCCTTTGTGTTCTCAGGTGTAAATCACAATATTCATGATAGTTGATGCCTACTCACATATTACTTTTTTTTTCTCAAAAATACAATCATGTAAATACATGCATTACACATATTATTATAGCACAGTTTTTGCTGATTACAGTGATATTAGACTTTACCTATTTAGATAATTATAAGAAACTGAAATAGCACAAATGTCAGGGCATGACAAATCTTCTCCAGGCCCCCAAAATACCCCTAGATTCCAGAGGGTTAAATACTGCTTAACCCAGTTCTGTTTTCTAGAATTTCCATCACCTTAAAGGCAGACTTCATTGAATTTTTATCCATTCTTCTATATTCAATTCACCAGGCTTGGAACATCATCCACTAAACTATGGATGTTTACGATCCCTACGGATGCACACAGTAGATGGTGCTCTCTGAGCAGCAGCCTGCTGTTCAATAACAGTTTTAGCAAGGAAAAAATGGCCTCTCTCTGTTTGACTCTAGATTGCTCCTACATGCTTGTCTGGTCACCAAACTGCCTTGGCATCTCTTCAAACTGTCTCTTTAATTCCTCCAGTTCAGCTATAGCATCGACTCAAGGACCATGAACTTACACCGAATCAGGAACCAGTAATTGAAACTGTTCTGGATGCGACTGTGTGAGAAACAGAATACTAGTCCTCCCACCCAAAGCTTTTAGTCTTTGTATAAGTGTCTCTTGTATCTTGTGCCTGTCGTGGTGCAATGTGGAAATGCTCAAGATGTGGTAAGATGCCACACTCCTTACTATAAGTGAGTCAAAAATTTTGTAAACATGTTCAACTTAAATATACTGACATTTATGTAAACTAATGGAATTATGATTCTTCACTTTTTTCCAATGGAGAAGTGAATCAAATTTGAATGAAATCAGTGAAATAAATAAAAATATAGAAAACAATAAAAATTAACAACTCAGTAACCAATTCAGTTGAGTCTTGTAAAACAAATGTGTCCTCCTTGTTTACCCACAGAAGAAAGAGTTTAACATTAACAATCTGTTTACTCGGATTCTTCAACAACAACAAAATCATGTCAGAGCCCAATGCAGGTCATAAAAAATAAGTAATTTTTGATTGTTCAAGAATTCAAAAGTTGTATTTCCAAGAACAAGAATTCTTCAAGTACACTAATTAACAGTATCCAGCGTAATTGAAGTTACTTTGAACAAAAACAAAACTGGACACGCAAAACTAATTTTTGACTCATAACTGTTATCCACTAACAGGCCCACTTCTTCTGCTTCACGTTCAAACACAGCAGAAAACTATGCCAACATGTTCAACAACGCCATCAAACAACTGGAGACTCAGATACAATGCTGTGTGACTGTAATGCAGGTCTAAACACAACTCATTAGCATCATAAAATTACCCACAAATGCTCTTCAGCTCACCACCATGCTCAGATCCACAACCTAAAGAGCTTAGGTGCTGCTCGCATCCCCATCATGGCAGTGCCCATGGCGAAAGTCAAAATAAAAGTCTCATCCAAACATCCATCAAAACATTAATGGAAAGATACTGGTTTGATTCATCCCATAAAAACTGACTTTATAATCATTATTAAGAGAGGTATGTTTGTTCCCTTAAATCTACTTCATTTACAATGTAATGGACTGTATCATATCTTGATATTGTTTATTTAAGATCTGCACAGTATTTTACAACAGCTTGTGAGTGGTTAGATGTTTTGTTATTAGAATGTTTCCTGTGGGGCTTATGTTAATTGACTGATGCGTGCTTAATACTCCAACTGAAAAAAAAAAGAAAAAAAGAAATAAATATATATATATATATATATATATATATATATATATATATATATATATATATATATATATATATATATATATATATATATATATTGATGGTACCATTAATCATTCGACTATAAGCAACTTTGCAACTACATGCCATTTAACTCTCATTAGAGTATTAGTATGCTCAAGAATATGCTCAATAAGTTGATGTAATTGCAAAGACACTTATAGTCACTGTATCTGTTGGTTCAAAATAAAGTGTTAGCATATATTTACAGTAGCAGATATACTATTACTCTGATGACCACTTGTTAATATGTAGTTGCAGAGTTACTTATCAACAGCTGTCTAAAGGGTACCATCAAAATAATCAAACTGATATTACAATAAAAATAGTTTGGTAACTAACACTTTAAGGGGGTGGTTTATTCCTTTTCTAATAAGATTGAGAGTGCATGTAAACACTCGATCGGATTGAAACGCGAAACTGAAAGTACTGTGCATGTGCAATGACGCAGAAAAATAGTGTAAAGACCTATGAGACGGAAAAAAAAGAGCTGCTCTTCCATTTTAATAAAGTGTTGTATAAATGCATGTCCTGTCATTATAAAACTTTCCTGTCATTCGGCAACTGTGAAGTGGAGCAGAACAACCTACAACCAGTCCTTGTTTTGGATTCTCATTCACAGGCAACCCGTTTTGGGTGTGGGGAGGGGCATTTTTACTGCTTGATAAATATGAGCTGCACGGCACAGCAGTTTTATATATATTTATCAATAAATGCCAATAAATGGATAAATATTAATTCTGCTGTTACAAACAATCAAAGAAACCATGTAGGAGAGTGGTTATTATTTGTGAACAGTGAGAAACGTCTCAGGTTACGAATGTAACTATGGTTGCTTTAGTAAAGAACGAGACACTGCGTCCTCTAGGGGTCACTATGGGGAACACATCGCCGTGACCCGTGTCTGAAGCATACATTGAAAAAACACCAACGAGTGAGGGGAGTAAAGGCCAGAATCATGGCGAACACTAAGTACCAACTCCACCATTTCTATGGGAGTTGCCCCTGGGATGTTAGACGGCTGTCCGTGACATTACCTGTTACAGCCAAATGCCTAGGCTACATACCCACCTTACTCATCAGGGTAGAGCTGAAGGCTCTTTAAAGCAGGGATAGGCAACTTCGGTCCTGGAGGGCCACTGTCCTGCCGAGTTTAGCTCCAACCCTAATTAAACACACCTGAACAAGGCAATCAGTGTTTTCGAGATTACTAGATAGATTTTTATGAGGGCTGAAGCTAAACTCTGCAGGATAATGGCCCTCCAGGACCGGAGTTGCCTATCTCTGCTTTAAAGGGATACGGCAAATAACCTAGCACTTTATACTAGGTCTTGCCTGTCACACAAGGGCTACCACTTGCTCTTGCATAAGCTTGCTGAAGGAGCTGTCTCAACAGATCCCTAGTAGCAACACCCTGTTTAATTAGGTATCCGATGATACATAGGTGGAGTGATGCCCGAGATGAAGAAGCAACCGTGCGAAGCCCTAACCATATAGGATTTTAGAAAGAATCCTGACCGTACAGGATTTCCAAAAGTGTGCAGTGTCTTGCGTGCACACTTAACACTTATGTGGATTTTAGAAAGTGCGCAAAGTGTTCAACGTGTAAACTCACCACCATGTGGATTTCAGAAAGTACACATAGTTTAGCGTTTGTACATAAAGGTTCCTAAGCATCGCAGAGGTGCCGAACCGCACGGGAGAGGCAAGCTCAAATTTACAAGCCTCTGGTGAGGGGAGCATCACCTGAGGCAGCATATACAAGAAGACTTCCGTAACTACCACCTCAGGAAGCCCCTCAGGGTGAACTGGCCGGACATTCATGAAATTCCTTGCAGTGCCGTGCCGGGCCGGATGATCAAGAAGGCTCCCGGAGAAACCTGTGATCTGGCTGCCTGATACTAGAAACATGAATCCGGAATCAGGGCTATCATAACGGCTGGACATTATGCCGACGAGTGATTAGTAAACACTGTAATTGAGCACTGCAAAGAAACTCGAAGAAGATTAGTACACACATGAGCACCAGCAATTTGATACATATACGAGTATATAAAGAATGGATCATTCTGACACACCCTGGCTCCTGCGCTGGAGCCCTGCTCAAGGGGCGACTCCCTTTAGTCCGGACCATCAGTAAGTTGGTTACTTTGAACATGGAATGAACTGAAACATCATAGGTCCAGCATAGGAGACTGTTATGTAAGAAGTTCCCACCGAACCTTGGACAGCTGGAGAGCTGGTGGTTACAGGGGAATTAGGAAGGGGAGGATAAGGGCAGATTTAAAAACCCCTAAAGAGAAAGAGTAGATACAAAGTATCTCTCTGATGACTCATCTGGATCACATCCCTTATGCTGTGTTCACACCAAACACAAAAACGCAGTGTCAAATTCGCGTCTACCGCTTCTAGTTAGCCGCTTGAACATTTTGAATGCATTCGTGCATCTAGAGCGAAATAGATGCGAGTAGAAAGCAAAAGTTTGAAGCGAAATTGACGCACGTCTGAGGTGAAATCCGCTTCTTGTGGGAGGGGCAAGTGCTAGGCGGTTGTCTGTTTGCAAGATTGCTGATGTTGATCGAGCATTCAGGGCTTTTCCACTTTTTCCTGTGCATGTCCTCTGAATAAACACATTATCTTGTTAGCGAAAAGTAGCTGTAGGCTATATTAGGGGGGAAATAGTTGTAAAAAACAGCAGGAAGGCCCAAGGGTCAATAAACGTGTACGTGACTCAAAAGGTAAATGTGTATTTACAACACACTCTTCCAAGCGAGTTCCTTTTAATTCCTGAAATATGAACTTGTGTGTGATACTTGTGTCATAAAGCTCCAGTTGACTGCTCACTGACAACATCAGTCGTTCCTCCATGTTGAATGAGTGACTCCTGAGGAGGCTCCTGATTGGTTAACGCAGCGCGAATTGATGCCAAAGTTAAACATTTTTAACTCGGACAGCAGACGTAAAATCACGTCAAACACATAAATAAACAAAAGCACCATTCACGCGTAACGCGCCAGACACTCAATTCACGTCATCCACGCGAACTAGACACATGAATGAGGCGAATTTGCGTCTACCACAGCGCACGAAATGCCTCATTCGCGCCACAAGGCCTCCAGATGCGTGGAAACGTGTCTTTACATTGACTTAACATTGAAATCATTCATGCCAGACGCTCTATTCGTGTTTGCTGTGAACACAGCATTAGGTCTTGCCTACCTCCTTGTGACCCACAATTCCATTTACCCCTTCCCGCAGGTGGGGTGGAGCGTGAGTCACGACACTAGCCTTCTGTGCCCGTCACTGATCCTCAGATTGAGACGGACAAGGACCCCTATGTTGTTCAGGCTCAGACCTGGACCTTTGTGGAACGAAGGATCTGAAAGCAGCTGAGCGCGCCTTCACCTCCTTGAACTTCTCAATTACCGTCTCAACGGAGGTACCAAAAAGTTCAGAAGCACCTGAACATCGAAAAGAAAGCCTTTTCTTTCTTCACGATTTCTGCCAGGTTCACCCACAGATGTCTACGCAGGACAGGAGGATTGAGAAGGCTCAGCCTCAGCTTCTTCGCCATCTGTAGGAGCCATAAGGCTATTAATAATGTTACTTAAATGTCATGGCTGTATTTAGCTAGGGTCTGTACTTCCTCCTGTGTCAAACATTTCCTGCTCTTCCTGGGTAGAACCAACCAGAGCACTAACATCAGTATCGGAAAGTGTTAAAGATATAACATCATCCTCATGAGGCTTTCTCTCGTCCGCCACCCACGAGTGCAAAAGAGAAAGTCCCTCTATAAACTCGTCAGCCAGATCCACCTGTGATCTCCATGAGCTCACTCTCCTCCGTGCCTCAGCAGTGGTGGGTCCTGAACCACGGGAAAAAGATGGCTCCCCTTTTTTCCTCGGAAAGAGAGACGAACGAGAGCGGAGCTTTTTCATTGAAAAAAAAAAAAACACTCACAATGCATGCAGATTGTCTTCTCAAACACATCGCGTGTGTGCTCTTCACCCAAACAAATGACGCAAAGATTGTGTGTGTCTTCGGGTGTAAAATAATGCAGACTCAGATGAACACACCGTCTGAACGCTTGCTAGTAGTAGCCATGATAGACAAAGAAAGATCACTCTTAACAGTTCTTTTAGATGCACGCTTCAAACAGAACAGAATGACGTGTTCTCCCGACGCATATTTATCCATATTCATGCCTATGTCAGGGGCTGTTGCCAGCCAACTTGTTGGTGTTTTTTTCAATGTATGCTTCAGACATGGGTCACGACGAGGTGTTCCCCATAGCGGCCCCTAGAGGATGCAGTTCGAAGTTCCCTTGAAAAGGAATTCTTTATTCGTAGCAGTGAATGAAGAGGTATCATATCGATAAAAAGTGCAGTATGGAGTACCTCAAGGCTCAGTACTAGGGCCGCTACTCTTCACTATTTACATGTTACCCTTGGGAGATATCATCAAGAAACATGGTGTTAGCTTTCACTGTTATGCTGATGATACTCAGCTCTATATTTCTTTGCGGCCGGGTGAAACACACCAATTTGAAAAAAGAATGGAATGCATAAAATCTATATAAAAAACTGGATGACGAGAAATTTCTTACTGCTAAATTCAGAAAAAAACAGAGGTGTTAATTATAGGGACCTACAAACTCTGCATGTAACAACCTAGAACAATGTCTAAGACTTGATGGCTGCTCTGTCAATTCTTCGTCATCAGTTAGGATAGCAATCTTTCCTTAGAAAGCCACGTTTCTAGCATTTGTAAAACTGCATTTTTCCATCTCAAAAATATATCCAAATTATGGCCTATGCTCTCAATGTAAAATGCAGAAATGTTAATCCATGCATTTTTGACCTCAAGGTTAGATTATTGTAATGCTTTATTGGGTGGTTGTTCTGAATGCTTAGTAAACAAACTACAGTTAGTCCAAAATGCAGCAAAAGAATTCTTACTAACACCCTAATTCCAATAACACCCGATGTACTTGCTACTGTACATCATTAGAAGAATAGCATCTACTCTAATATTAGTCTGTTTCTCTCTTATTCCGAGGTCACTGTAGCCACCAGATCCAGTCTGTATCCAGATCAGAAGGTTACTGCAGTCACCCTGATCCAGTACATATCCAGACCAGATGGTGGATTAGCACCTAGAAAGGACCTCTATAGCCCTGAAAGACAGCGAAGACCAGGACAACTAGAGCCCCAGATACAGATCATCTCTAAAGACATGGTCTCAGACGACCACCGGGACAAGACCACAGGAAACAAATGATTCTTCTGCACAATCTGACTTGCTGGAGCCAGGAATTGAACTGCTGGATTCGTCTGGTCAGAAGAGAACTGGCCCCCCAACTGAGCCGGGATACTCCCAAGGTTTTTTCTCCATTCTGTCACTGATGGAGTTTTGGTTCCTTGCCGCTGTCGCCTCTGGCTTGCTTAGTTGGGGTCACTTCATTCACAGGAATATCGTTGACTTGATTGTAAATGATTGCACAGACACTATTTAAACTGAACTGAAATGACATCACTCAATGATGAACTGCCTTTAACTGTCATTTTGCATTATTGACACACTGTTTTCCTAATGAATGTTGTTCAGTTGCTTTGATGCAATGTATTTTGTTTAAAGCGCTATATAAATAAAGGTGACGACTTTATTTGTACAGTGTGCATGTAAAAAAAAAAAAAAAAAAAATCAGATTTGAAGCTTGTGACATATGAACGTGCACTCAACCTGATCACTTTATTTAGCGTTCATGTAAACACTAAAATAATATTCATCAATCAGAATGTATTCAGCCCGACTGAACCAAACATTGTGCATGTAAACTTAGCCATTGTGTGGCAAGTGACTAGGAGCACTTCACCTTTGTTTTGGACCTGCCCTTACTTGAAAAATAAGTAATAATATTTCAATTTTTTTTATACAGTAGATGTGATGCATGCTGAGTTTTATTTATTTTTATTTTTTATCTGTGCTTGCAGCTGTATAATATGACAAAATCATATTAAAGTAGTTTTTCTTTGTTTTTGTGCTATCCACCAGAGCTTTCTACAGTTATCCCCCACTCACTTGTTTTCTTCTTGCATGCACTTTTGCCCCAGGCAAATTAAAGTCTACAAAAGGGTAGTTATCATCCAACCCTTCTTTCTTTGCTGAGAAAGTGTGAGTCTACAATCACAGCACTCAGTATACATTCAGTTTCCTGCTCTCTCTCTTTCTTTCACTGTGTTTAAACTGATGGGCTTGATTATGTGGTTGTGGGTGGTTGGATTTATTGTAGAGATGGTCAGTGTTTTTGGTGCACGTTTCTCCTGCAGTCTGCAGGGCAGATTTATTTCAGAAAGTCTCTATAAAGAGGGAGATGTGATAATTGGTGGTCTGTTTCCAGTTCATGTTGAAGCACCACAGCCTTATCATGCTTTTACTCAATTACAGCATCTTTCTCGCTGCCAGGGGTGAGTGTAGTCTCTGTAAAATTACTTAAAAGGCAAAAAACTGTTTAGGTTCAAAATTTCAAAATGGTCTCTCTGGAGGGTTTTTGTTAACTCTAATTCAGTACAGCCTTACCCTGAATTTCTATTCATCCTGAAATAATAATATCTTGTATTTTTGTCAACATATTGGGATTATCACATACAAATAATATTTGTTTTCCTACTATGTAGTCATTCGGGTATTTCTAAAATTAACAATCTTAACATTTTTACATTGTCTTTCAGTGTTAATCTTCGTTCATACCGCTGGCTCAGAACTATGATCTTTACATTGGAGGAGATTAATCGGGACCCTGTACTGCTTCCAAACATTACTCTGGGGTACCTGATAGCTGACACCTGCCTAACTGAGGGCACAACACTGAGTGCTGCTTTAGCTCTGGTTACAGGGCAGGAGGAGAGAGTGTTGGGAGCAGAATGCAGCAGAACACCAATGGTGCCTGTCATTATCGGTGACGCTCGTTCATCTGCCTCAATAGTGGTGGCTGACACACTGGGAGTGTTTGATGTCCCCATGGTAGTTTATTTATTATTATTATTATTATTTCATTTATTTATTTATTTATTTATTTATTTATTATTTTACATATAAAATTATTTATTGTAACTTGTTATTGTAAAAATATGCAAAGATTATAAGATAAAATATCAAAATATTCCATCAACATATATGAACACTTTCATAGCATTCACTTTACATTTGCAAGTACATTTTCTATGTCCCCATACATTACATTACTGAGAAAATACACTTAAAATGCATATTTAAACATAGTAGAGTTGTCCTGAATTTGTATTTTTGTCAAAGTAAAATAGAAAAGGGTTGCTTAAGACTTACAGGAGTAATATTTTTTAGAGCATCTGTACTTTTACTCCTCTATTTGATTTGTGTACTTCATCCACCTCTGACTTTGACAAGCAACAGTTAATTTTACCCATATTTATTGAAAACTATTTGTAGTAAGTAATAAGTTTATATTTGTAAATAAATAAACAAATAATTGTAACAAACATAACATTTCTAAGCATAAACTATTTTTAAACATCAGAACTACAGAAACATCATGATTTATTATATATATATATATATATATATATATATTTTATATACAGTGACATTTTGGGAAATCTATTTTTGATCTGTGTTGTATCTCTACAGGTGAGTTATTTTGCGTCCTGTGCTTGTCTCAGTGACAGTCACAGATTTCACACTTTCCTGCGCACTGTCCCCAGTGATGCTTTCCAGGCCAAGGCTATGGCCCGTCTGCTGCACCTGCTGGGATGGACCTGGGTGGGGGTGGTTGCAGGGGATGATGAATATGGTAAAAGTGGCGTGCAGATCCTTTTGAAAGAACTGGAAAATACAGGGGTCTGTGTGGACTACCTGGAATTCATTCCAAAATCACACTCACAAAGCAGGATCAGGCGGATTGTGGAGAGGATCCAGAGTTCCACAGCTCGTGTTGTGGTAACATTCGCCATTGTCCCTGACATAAAAGTCCTGTTCAAAGAAGTGGTGGTGCAGAATGTTACCGACAGGCAATGGATAGCCACGGAGGCCTGGAGCACCTCTATTCTGTTCTTTGACCCAGCAAGCAGTTCTCTCCTAGCTGGTACCATTGGCTGTGCACTGCGTCGGGCTGATATTCAGGGTCTTGGTGCTTTTCTTGCCCAGCTGAACCCTGTGAAGCAGCCAAATGAACCATTTGTTAAAGATGTTTGGGAAGAAATTTTTGGGTGCTCACTGGCACAGGACTGGCAGCCTTCATCTAAAATTCCAAAGTGCACAGGCACAGAGAATGTGGAGAAATATGGCAGCGTCTACACCGATATTTCACAGCTGAGAGTCACTTACAATGTGTATAAGGCTGTGTATGCTATTGCCAATGCTATTCACAACATGATGACCTGTCAGCCTGGTAGAGGGCCATTTGAAAATGGAGAATGTCCTGATGTGATTCAAATAAAGCCCAGGCAGGTACAGACCTCCTCTGTCTTGGAAAAATAAATAAATAAATACAAATTATATATATATATATATATAGTATGTGTGTGTGTGTGTGTGTGCGTGTGTGTGTGTGTGTGATCTTATGTTTTTCTTTTACAGCTTCTGCATTACTTAAATGCAGTAAACTTCACAACACCAGTGGGTGAGTTGGTTTGTTTTGAAGATAATGGCGAACCATCTGCCTCTTATGACATTATAAACTGGCATGTCGAGGAAAGTGGAGCAGTCAGTTTCATCCAGGTTGGGCAATTTGATGCAGCCAAAGGACAAGGCCAGGAGCTGTACATCAACCTTGAGAAAGTGGTCTGGGGAGGGGGCTGGGTGGACCAGGTAGGAGTCCAGTGAATTCTAATGCTTTATTTTAACAGTTCAACTTGAAATACAGCAGTCAAAAATGAAATACCTACAGTTTATATGGATAAAAGTACAAAGTGCAGTAAAAAGTAAACTTATTTGCATTCCTAACCAGCATGTTCATGTTTACAGAAATACATTAAAATAATATGGTAAAAAATAAATAATAATAACTGGAAGCAAATTACACCAGACGCCTCACATACTGAAGTTACAAATCAGTTCTCCTGCACAAAAAAAACAAGCAAAATAGCTGTTTCCTCAGAGAGCTACAGTAGTTAGCTAGTTATCTAGATATATAAGCTACACATATTCTATTATTGTTTTACTTTTATATTTTATATTATTATTATTGTATTACTGAGAAATAAATCAGTAGGCGAGAAACAATTTTATCTTGTATGTCTGTTTGTGGTGTTACTTGCTTTAGATTAAAATTTTTCTTTTCTTTTTTTCTTTTTTCTGTACAGCACATGCAAATATGAATGTATGAGTTTGTGTCTAAATGTTTGTTATCAATTGCATTCAAAAGGTATGAGTAAGTGTGCAAGTGAATGCATCCATTATCTAACATCTCAAATACAATGGTGCAGATCCAATCTTTTAATGGACAGACCCTGCTCATAGGGATGAAATGTGACATAGGAATAACTATGAATGTGTGCATGAGAGTGTTTTTATGATAGAAAAAGAGGAATACATTTATGTAAGTGCTTGTGCTGAAAACAAGGTTGTTAGAAGATTGCTCTGAGTCTGATAGAATTTCTTCTTGTAATATTTAGGTTCCTGTATCTGTGTGCAGTGCAAGCTGTCTTCCAGGCACTAGAAAGGCTGCACAAAAAGGAAAACCTGTCTGCTGTTTTGACTGTCTCCCTTGTGCAGCAGGGGAAGTCAGTAACATGACAGGTATTAACTTTTTAACCTTACCACATACATTACACAAGAGGTGCAAGTAACATTACAAGATCTACACAATGTAAAAACAACCTTGACTATGAGCCATACCATTCTTTAGACTCTACAGAGTGCATGAGATGTCCTGAGAGGTTCTGGTCAAACACTGAAAGAACAAGGTGCATACCAAAGGTTGTGGAGTTTCTGTCTTTGCAAGATACCATGGGAATTGTCCTGACAGTCTTATCTGTCACCGGGGCGACACTGACCACTACTATTCTGGGAGCTTTTTTCCTTCATCGTGACACACCCCTCGTACGGGCCAACAACTCAGAGCTGAGCTTTCTGCTATTGGTATCGCTCACCCTTTGCTTCCTGTGTGCACTAGTTTTTATTGGCCGCCCTGCGCCGTGGAACTGCATGCTACGTCACACCTTGTTTGGAGTCAGCTTTGTGATCTGCATTGCCTGTGTCCTCAGTAAGACTGTGGTGGTTTTAGTGGCTTTTCGGGCCACTCTGCCTGGATCTAACTTGATGCAGTACTTTGGACCCATCCAGCAGAGGGCAGGCATCTTCCTTTGCACGCTGGTTCAGATTGTCATATGTTTACTGTGGCTGCTGCTGGCTCCCCCTCTGCCCACAGAGAGTGCAGGAGGTGAGCTTGGTGCTCGAGTGATCCTGCAGTGCACGGTGGGATCTGTTGTGGGGTTTGTACTAGTACTGGGGTACATCGGTCTGTTAGCAGTGGTCTGCTTCCTGCTGGCCTTCTTTGCTCGAAAACTCCCAGACAATTTCAATGAAGCTAAATTCATTACTTTCAGCATGCTGATCTTCTGTGCTGTGTGGATTGCATTTGTGCCAGCTTACGTCAGCTCACCGGGGAAGTACACAGTAGCTGTGGAGATTTTCGCTATTTTGGCTTCCAGTTATGGCCTGTTGCTGTGTATATTCACCCCAAAATGTTATATTATTCTACTTAAACCTGAGAAAAATATAAAAAAGAACATGATGGCTAGATAAGGTTTACAAATCAAAGACATGATTTGGACACAATTTTCCTGAGAGCAATATATAACTATATTTAACTAGACATTTGCATATTATCACTATAACAACAACAAAAATGTGCACTAATCAGTTTGATGAAACATTCTAACTGAAATATTAGAGATGTTTTGCTTTATATGTGTATTTTCATGCACCGTCTCAGTAAATAATGATTATAATATGAAAAAAAAACTACCAAAAAAGTTTATTAATACACATTTGAATGATTTTGAGAATACATAAATAAATAAATCTGAAATTAAATAAATAAATAAATAAATACATTCAAATAGGCTCTTACCTCTTTACTGCAGACTTGGCCCATTTCTTTTCCAGATCACTGATAATCTTTTGCTTTCATTGTGCTACTGCTTTCTTTCAGATTCAGTCAAATATTTTCAATGAGAATTAAATCTGAAGATAGAACAGGCCACTTAAGAACATTACAAATGATTCCTGAAGAACCAAGCTTAAGTAGATTTGGATGTATACTTTAGGATGGCTGTCCTGCAGGAAAGACAATCGATCATCAAGCTTCAGTTTCTGCACTGAAGGCATCCCAGTCTTTGCCACAATGGCCTGATACTTCAAACAATCACCCATGCAGCAAAGCAGCCCCATTAAAAGACTGGTCCACCTCCATATTTGACAATTGGAGATGGTGTTCTTCTGCTTATAAGCTTTGGCTTTTTTTGCATCAGACATACCACTGATCCAAAAAGTTCTACTTTCATTCCATAAAGCTTTCTTCCCGAACTCCACAGGTCTATACACATTTACCATATTCAAGTCACCCTTTTATGTACTGTTTGGTCAAGAGTGGCAAGATGTCCCGAAATGAAGGCCACATGTTTCTAGTATTCTTCTTGAACTCATTCATTGAAATATTTTTTTTTTTTCTCCTCCGTTTACTAGGTCATTTTGCAAGCGTTCGGAATTGAACCGAGTTTTATTTTTTATTTATACATTTTCCTGTATCCATTAACTTTCTAATGTAATAAAACAATTAGTTCTCTATAGCTTTTGTGAGAGCTCTTTTGACTTGGCCATGAATAATGAATACATATGAATAAATCAATAATTGTGACATAGATGTATTACAAAAAATAACCTACAGTATGACTCAAAAACATGACTTAGATCCATGGAATTTAGCCAATTTTGGTTGCTCAGGTGTAGTTACATTTCATTGACTGAATCAAGCAAATACCCCTAGATGGATCCAATGATTTATTTTTTATTTAATTTTAATAGGCCTACTACATACTTTATTACCATACAACTAATGTTGTACCAGATGCACTTTTTTTTAATAAACTTTCCTCCCATCTATGCTGATTAGGTAGCTAACATTACTACTTTAGTGTGTCGGGTAAAAAGTGTATAAGTATTTACATTATAAACTAACTATCTACAGTTATAAATAAAGTTTTAAGTATAGTATATAGACAATAAAAAAGCAATCTAGATGTTAACATGTCACCTTTAGGAACACACACATACACTCCTCTAAAAACATTGTTATTTATTGTTTTACTAACACACCAACACATCTACCTACATCTACCAACCAAAATAATGGTTGCACTTTATTTTACAGTACGTGTACTTACATGTACTTATAGTGTACTTACAGTGTATTTATCTAAGAAAGTTCTGGTAAATACATGGGGTAGGGTTAGGTTTAGGGGTAGGTTCAGGGTTAGTACCTAGTTATTACATAGTTATTGTAATTATTATAATAGGAACATAGTATGTACATGGGGAACAGGACTGTAAATACTCTAAAAAAATAATTTAGTGTATTTTATTGATGTGTCCATTTCTCAGCTGCAATACAAACACTACTGTATTGTAAGTGGAGTTACTGACAGCACACAGTTGACAATTAAATTATCACTCTCCACAGTGGTATGGCCAAACAGAACATTTACTTGCATTTAGCACAAATGGCACGTGTTAATTTTGTGCCCTGGTTTGTTTTGGGAACACAAAAATCTCGCCTCTGTTTATTAATTTGTTCTTTACTGGAAGACATTGCAAAGGGCTGAGTTATATTGTAAAAACATTTTACAACAGTTCTTTCTGGTCCTCAAATCTAATTTGCTGATAAGAGTGTGATATTAGAGTGATATCAGAACTCCAACAACCGTTTCACCGTTTGAAATCTTATCACTCCACTTGTAGTACTTCTTACAATGAGTGTCATGGTGGATGCCAAAATCCGGTATCATTTCATAAATATTACTGTTTTTGTGTCACGAATGTAGTTTTACGTGGTTTTCAGGCGAGAATGTACTTGTTTATAATTCAAATATGCAGTTTGTTAATACCAATAATGTCTATTTGAAAATTTGCTTCAACGTTTTGGAACGTGAGCTCCAGATCGTCCACACCCATTCTGTGCTCATGAAGCCGCCCAAGAGTGCCTCACCTCGGCCAGATCTTCTGGAATTTACCACTGGCTCAGATGTATCTGTTGTGGTTAAACATGAGATGTAATTAATTTTGTGTAAATCTAATGGACAGTCTTTGGCCTCATTAATCTATAATTTGTTCCAGAGAAGATGGTTTTGGCAAAATCCCATGTTTATGTAAATTCAGTGTTGTATATCAGAGCAATGTACTTTTGACTGAATTGTCTAGCAACTTTTATGGCTGTTATTGTTGTTTATTAAATATTATTATTCAATAAATAATATTTAATTTAGATATTATTTTAAATAATAATAGTATTTAATAATAGTGTTTAGCATTGAGAAATATTCTTTGTTTGTGATGCTGATTTTAGTTTCATTGTTCATTAGATCAGCATCAGATCAGCATCAGATTAGCATCATAGATGGTGACGAGACTGCTTTTATGAGTGAGTCAGTAGTAAAGACATTTATACTTAAAGCTGACATCATAAAAATCTGACTTTTCCAGGTTTTAAGTGCTATAATCAGGTCATCATAAACCATGATGAATCTACCAACCAAGGAAAGTTGAAAAAGATTAACCCAGTAATGAGGGATCTCATTATAATATTACCGCCCCTTAATCTCTAAATTTTCATCCACGGCACTGTCATTTGATTTCACAAGTGACAACGGTGTAGCATTTGGACCAATCAGACACACAACTATTTGTTATATTTAACAAATAGTCCCTAACGCCCCCTTCACCTAACCAAAGTGCCAACTATAGCCCAATTCGGATCAGTGTTAATTTTGACATGAAATTTTAATTTAGTTTTAGTCTTAGTCTTTTGACTATAATTCTTTTTAGTTTTAGTCAAGTTTTAGTCATCTGATTTGTTTTAATTTTAGTCTTATTTTAGTCGACTAAAATTGCTTGGTATTTTAGTCGACTAAAATTGCTTGGTATTTTAGTCGACTAAAATAAGACTAAAATCAATAACAGATTTACTAGACAATTTTTTACAGCTGGTATAGGAAACAAACTTAACCAAAATATATAAAACACAAATTCAACTTTATTTCAACACAACTGTGTCTTTATTTCGATTCAAAAGCTTTTATGGAGCAACAAACACTGTCATGATAATGTAAACAATAACTAGCTGCCAATTGACCATCAATAAAAGAAAAATAAAGTTAGGTCCAGGACCTTAAAGCTTACAGCTGAGCTGAACAATAAGTGCATACATTTAAAGTAAATATTTAATAAGTTGGGTGGATAAAAAAAGTAACAAGATTTTATAAGGTATTCATTTGTCTAGCAATATTGTATGTTTTAAATACTACAATATTGCTAGATTAGTATGTATAATGATAGGATTTAAACATTCACATTACACATGACTAATATAGAAATATTTGTGATATTGTCAACAAGTAGAACATTATAAAATATACTAAACATTAGTATTAATCAAATGTATGTATCATAATATTACGTATTAGTATTGTGCTCTCATCTAACTGGAAGAAGGGGCTATTTTACAGTACTTTTCAGTTCGTAATATTTAATGCTACAACATCTACGCACTGCAGTCTTCCAATTTTGCTTAGCTCAATAAACAAAAGAACATCGTTGTGAAATTACATTTGAGAAAATGTCCGGGTGGCTCGTCTGTAAATGTCTTTTCAAATTGGTTGTGTTCTTGCCACGAATGAGCGCTCCGCGTGCTTTACACTTTGTTTTGTTTTGTTCGTCGTCAAACGTGAAGTGAACTGTGGACATGTTGTCGCTTTTTTAGACATTACCTCTTCGAATGCCGACTTCCCGGGAGCTCATTTAAAAACTGAAAACCTTCGCTTCACGTCTCAATAAGTCAGGCTCGGATTGGTTCTCTTCTCTCATGCAGTCTTGCCTGTTCCGTTTTGCCGGTTCTTTTGCTCATTCCTCGCATCTCTCCCGTCTGCTGATTTGATTTTCGTCACAGTCTATTTTCGTCTAGTCCTTTATTCGTTGACGATAATGTCAATCAATTTAGTCATAGTTTTAGTCTCCATCAGTGCCTTCTATTTTAGTTTTCTTTTCTTTTTCGTCCGCAAAAATATATTCGTGACGAAAATAATGACGAAAATATTTAGTCAACGAAATTAACACTGATTCGGATGGTAATTGTTTCTCATGTGGACCTCTATAAAAAAATTTTTACATATCATCTCAGTGATAAAACTCATGGATTCGGATGGGAACCTCTGTTCTAAAGCAACCAAAGACAAACTATCTGATAACACTAGTTTTATGGCTTTAAAGAAATGTGGGTAAAGCAACTCTTACTCAAGTCTCTCTAAAACAGAGACATAATGTCCATAAAACAGGACTCTTCTCAAATTAATTAATAGGAAAACCTTTCTTTTGAATGAACACATATATACTTCAGGTCACTGTGTATGTTGTTACTCTTCTTGTATATTGTTTTTTGTATTGCATACTGTTTTATGCATGCTTATGGTAGAACCACTCATTGATGTAATCTTACCTATATGTAATCTAACCATGTTTAGTATCTATGAATTCATCTTCTGATGATTTAAACAATAGTGTATATTAATTAATTTAAGAATCTTTATTAATTTTGCATTAAGACTCAACAGGGTTCCATATGCAAATTACCATGCTTTCAGACAAAGGACTCTCTCTCCAGTATCTCCAACCTCCCGCTTGAAATTTCAGCCTTTCTCATTAAAAAAGCCCATCCCGAGAGGCGTGAATCTTCTCAGACCTTAAAGGGGTCACGTACAGTGCCGCCCATGTTTTGCTAAATCTTCTGTCTTCCAGATGAGGATGTGAGCTAGAATGCTTCTAAGAATACCCTAAGCATGTGCCAGACCCTCCTAGGATCTCTTTTTTTTATTTAACTTTCCACTGGGAAGAAACTCTCAATAAGGATAAGGATAAGGATAAACTTTATTTGTCCCCCAAAGGAAATTTGTCTTGGGCAAAGTCTTACAGTGTTGTTCTGAACAGACAATAATAATAATAAAAATAAAAATAAACTTAATATACAACAATGTATAAGCCTAAGATGTAAACATACATACAGTGCAAAATACAAAGTTCTAATATTTTATATAGGTATTATTTTTGGTAGAATTCAGCATTTTTATCGAGGCAGGAACAAACAAAAGCTTCAGTCTATTAGTTTTACACATTAGCATTCTTAGTCTCTTTCCCAGTGGCAGTGTCTGATATTTGCTAAAAATAGAATGTTTGGAGTCAGTACTGATACTTTTTGCTCTCCTGGCGGGCCTTCCTGCATGTACTATCAAGTCTCTGTAACTTCAATGAGCCAAAAAAAAGCTCACGTTACTCCTCTCTTCATCAGGTTACACTGGCTACCAGTAGCTGCTCGCATTAAATTCAAGGTACTGATGCTTGCCTACAAGACAACCACATCATCAACATACCTAAACTCACTAGTACAATCCTATGTGCCCACCAGAAGTTTGCTTTCTGCAAATGAACGACGCTTTGAGGTGCCATCTCAAAGAGGTTCAAAATCACTCTCACAGACCTTTTCCTGGACTGTGCCCAGCTGATGGAATGAAGTCCCAATCTCAATTTAGAGTCTTTACTCATTTTCAAAAAACTGGCTTTTTCGCCAGCACTTAACCAACTAATACTATCATTTACCTTTTCTTTTATTGTCTATCATATTCTTAAAAAATAAATAAAAAATAAAAACCTGGCTATGTGTTCTGTGCTAGACTGTCATGCTGTCTGGTCTCTGTTTCCCTGAGTCTCCACTAGTGGTCTCACTTCCCCATAGGCACCTCACCGTTGGCACTACAATTCCCACAAAGCCTTGCCCCTTCATCACAGTTATTGCACACCTGTTAATTGCACTCAGGTGTCTTCACTTGATAGTCTGTACCCTGCCTATATTCACCAGTCTTTTTCTGTTTGTCTTCATAGAGTCCTTTCTTTCCGTCACCCAGGTTCCTTGCCTTCAGAGTTTCAAGTCCTGTTCCTGTTCCTATTCCTATTCCTGTTTGTTTGTTTGTTTGGATGGATTTTTGGTTTTGACCCCTGCATGTTGGATTCTGATTTGGATTAGCCAAATAAACCCACACTGCATTTGGATCTCTCTTTCCCTGGGTCTCTGATCGTAACATAGACTAACTGAGACTTGTCACATCATTTGTATACTGTTGTTGTTCTCTTGTTGGTCTGATTGCTTCTATTTTTCTCATTTGTAAGTCGCTTTGAACAAAAGCGTCTGCTAAATGACTAAATGTAAATGTTCTCAGCATTGCTTGTTCATATAGAGTCCGTATGAGCTTATATTGTTTTATTCCTATGATTTTCCAATTTGTTTTTCAGATGAACAGAATTTCCAAACCACACTGTGATTCCGTAGCGAATAAGACTTTCAAGCGTGGTCTGGTAAAAAAAAAAACAAAAAAAAAAAACATGCAAGATATTACTACCCACCCCATACAATGTGAGACTGTCAGTTTGTGTTTTCCAACAAAGAACACTGTAATATGTCACTTGTTGTACCACTGTGTCTTTAATAATGACAGGCTTGTGTTCAGATACACTTCTTGGGTCAAGGACAATTTATTGTGTCTTATTTACATTTAACAAAAGACCTTGTCACACCACTGAATGAAAGTACATATTTCACTATGGTAAGATGATAGGTCCATGTCTTTATGTAAGAGACTTCACATGACAGTGTCATCAGCATATTTCATGATATAATTATTAATATATGTGCTTCTACAATCATTCAGGGATAAAGAAAAAAACAGTATGAAAGCAATGAAACAAAACCTTGTGTGCTCCTGTGCTGCTATATCTGACCTCAGAAAGTTCAAATCAATTCAATTTTATTTTATTTGTTCTATACAAATCTTTAGAAAGCAGCTTTACAGAAAATTAAGTTTCTACAATATTTAGTAGTAGCTTGTGGTGACTGTCAGTTTATGTGCATATGACAGGATTTTTCAGAAAAATTTATGGATGAACATTATTAACAGCAATTATTATATAATCATCAGCATAACAGTGGAAACTAATCCCATATTTTCTAATAATATTACCAAGGGGCAACATGTATATTGAAAATAGAAGGGGACCTAGTACGGATGCTTGTGGCACTTCATATTTTACTGGTGATAAATGAGATGACTCCCCATTTAAATAAACAAAATGGTAGCGTTCATCTTAGAGCCTACCCTTGAATACTTGTATAGTTTTGTAAATGATCTATGAGTATGTCATGATCTATGGTGTTGAACGCAGCACTAAGATCAAGTAAAAATATAGCTGCAAGCAGCGATAGCGGGCTCAAGCCTTCAGTGCAAACGCCACCCCAGTGGCATCGGGAAAACTGTGCCCATGTCACGTTTATTAACTTTCTGTTTCCTTTTTTGGTCACCTTCCTCTTAGTTTTGGTTAATTGATTCTTCCCACCTGTTTCCAGTTCCCTCATCACCTCCTGATTGTTTAAATACCCGTTCTGTTGAGTTCTCCCTCGTCCGTGATTGTTTGTATGGTTCCCAGATAATGTTTAGATGTTGATGTGTTTGAATGTAGATGAATAAACGTGTTACCTTACCTGAATGTGCATCTGAGTGTTAATGCTAAATGTAATCTTGTATATTGTCTGTTTTCCCCTTCTTTATCAGTAAACTCCTTATTTGTTCCAGATCCTCTTCTCGCACTTTGTTTTACGTTTAGCACTACCTTAGTTTGTAACAGAATCACAGACCCAACAGTGTAGTTTAATTTAGCTGCGTTTTTTTCTTTCATGTATTTATCTTTTATTTTTTCTCCTCTCCTGAAATGGCCATCCCAGCAGTCCGTCTCCTATGCCTGGAGCAACTGGACCGTTCGCTGGAGGACCACACCAGGGACTTTTTAGATTTGGCGTGCCTTACTCACTTCCCTGACCGCTCTCTAACTTCTTCTACACTGGCCTGAGCGAGCGGTGTAAGGCACGCCTACTCTAAAGAGTCCCTGGTGTGGTCCTCCAGTTCCTATGCTCCTTTTCCGCTGGTTCCATCCAGCCATGAATTTTCTGTTTCTCCGCTGGTTCCGTCGAGCCATGAATTTTCTGTTTCTCCGCTGGTTCTACCCAGCCCTGAGTTTTCTGTTTCTCCGCTGGTTCCGCCCAGCCCTGAATTTTCTGTTTCTCCGCTGGTTCCACCCAGCCCTGAGTTTTCTGTTTCTCCGCTGGTTCCGCCCAGCCCTGAATTTTCTGTTTCTCTGCTGGTTCCGCCCAGCCCTGAATCTTCTGTGTCTCCGCTGGTTCCGCCAAGCTCTGAATCTTCTGTGTCTCCGCTGGTTCCGCCCAGCTCTGAATCTTCTGTGTCTCCGCTGGATCCGCCCAGCTCTGAATCTTCTGTGTCTCCTGTGTTCCCTCCCGGCCTCCCTCTCCCACCTCCTCCTGGACCTGCCGGTCCCTCTGCTCCACTTCCGCTGGTTCCGTCCAGCCCTGATCCTCCTGTCCTTCCTCCCATCCTTCCTCTCTCTCTTCCTCCTAGACCAGCCAGTTCCTCTTCATCCCTGCTGGTCCCAGTCAGTCCTGCAGCTCACGCTCAGTCCGCGCCATCTGGGCGCGATGGTTCGCCGCTGGACTGCCAGTCTCCAGCTCCGCCTTGGTGCGTTAAAGCCCTGTCTCCTCCTCCAGCCTCCGAGCCCTGGACTCCTCCTCGGTCCTTCAACTTAGCGGCTCCGACTTGGCTCTTAACTCCCTTGTCTCCACCGTGGCCTGGCATCCCACCTGCTCCACCGGGCTTCCTCGTCCCTCCGGCTCCACCTTGGTCAGTCGTCGACCATCCGCCGCCTTGGGACTCCACTCCTCTGGTTCCACCTCATCACTCCATCCCTCCGGCTCTGTCAGGCTCCTCCTTCCCTCTGGTTCCACCTCCATCCTCGGTCGCTCCGGCTCCACAGCGGTCTGCCAGGACCCCGCCTCCGCCTTGGTCGCCTGAGCCTTCTGCTCCACCTAGGCCCTCTGGATCCTCGACGTCACCCTGGCTCTGAAGCTGTGCTGCTCCATCTTGGGCTCCTCACCCACCGGTGCAGTCTCCGCCTGTCGGCCCCCTGGTGTCGTCGACCCCTCCTTCACCATGGCTCCTCCCGCCGTCAACTCCACCATGGATCTCTGTCCTGGCTGGTCTCTGGTGGACAATCTGGCTCCTATTTTTGTATAATTGCGCATGTTTATATTGCCTGTTAAGTCATTTGGGTTATTGGGCTACCTTGTTGAACGCATATCATTATATTTCAATTTTTTTCATTTATTTTCCAAATATAATTCATTAGTCCAACGAACCTTTCAGTACATAATGCATACTGCGTAACGAACCGAAAGCCTCGTACCGAACGGTTCAATACGAATACGCGTATCGTTACACCCTTAATATATATATATATATATATATATATATATATATATATATATATAATAGCTTTCCAATGCCGTTGCTGTTGATAATAGGATTAAGCAAGTGTAGAACACGTACAAACAGAGTCCATGTAGACAGATGTAGATGCATAACAAATGTCTTTCTTTATCACTTGAGCTCCATTAAACGTTATCTCAAACTTCTTTTGGCCTCTCCTTGTTCACATGTCAAACAAAGCCATACTTTATGGACCGCATACAACTAGAATCCTCCTTGCGAACTACTCTGCAGTGCACTCAAAAACTGTGTTCAGGACAGGTGCTCTAATTAAACATAGCCACAGCACCACCCAGTGGACAAAACCTTTACCATCCCCAAAATGGCTCCTACTACACACACACACACACACACACACACACACACACACACACACACACACACATATATATATATATATATATATATATATATATATATATATATATATATATACATGTATAGCTGTATTTATAAGCTGCTTACTAATGACTATTAATGTTGGGACAAGACTTTTTATAGCATGAACTGACTATTTACTAATGAGCAGGCACGCAGATGGCACGAGGGACGGGGGGGACATAACCCCCCCAGATTCATAGTAACCAGATCCGTCCCCCTCACTTTCTCAATGAATGGTTGTATTGGTAAACAGAGGATTAATCCGCGAGTTTCCGCGATTTACATTAGTCTAAGTAGAAGCGACCCGGCCCGCCACTCCTTTAAACGTGTACTAACTAAACGATTTTTGAAACACGCTTTTGACAGCTGTGTTTGACCGAGTCCCAAAACACACTTGTAGCCAATCAGCGGTAAGGGGACGTGTCTTGTTCTGATGGTGAGAAGAAAGTGCTCAATTTGAGTGCACAGGACGCATATTACATTAGCTACATTTACATTTAGTCATTTAGCTGACGCTTTTATTGAGAGAGATGGCGGATAAAAAAGAGGGATTACAATTAAGCAAGAGGTAGGACCCGTGTAAATATCGGAGCAGCTTTCCAGTGGTGGAGAGAAACTCAAGGATTGGGAAGGGCTCGAATCGTATGCCGAGGTTTATTTGCTTCTTTTTGATAGGTGAGTAACGATTTTGCGTTGTTTCACACAACTTATCCATGTTGGCTTTTGTTTGAATATGCTTGTGTGTCATCTTTGCTTGTTTCCGCGATCGTTGTTACCATGGTTGCGTATGTACGTGTGGGGTGAAGATTTCAAAATAGGGGCGATGCACGGTGGCTGAAAGAGCACAACTTCACAAAACACATTCAAAAAGAAAAAACACCAGCAAATTAAAAAAAACCTCTTAATCAGTTTGACAACACACGTGCTGCAAATACTCAATGAAACACAAAAACAAGCTACAAATGCTCACAACACAAACAAATACAGAAACGCTCTGCAAATACTCAACACAAACAAAATTACCCCAACAAAAAGAGTATTTTGAGTATTGATACCATTTGAGTGACCATATTTGTACAAATACCATGGTTAAACTATGGTTATAGTAGTAAATCCATGGTTAATTTGTTAATGATTACAGTAACCATTTTTTGGAAATGGTAAATGAACTGCATTTATATTGCACTTTCAACAGATCAGATGGCCATCCAAAGCGCTTTACAAGTTGCCTCACATTCACCCATTCACAAACTCATTCATACACCGACTGCGGTGTCAGCCATTCAAGGTGCCATCCAGCTCGTCGGGAGCAGCTGGGGTTGGGTGTCTTGCTCAAGGACATCTCGACACTTGGTCAGGTGGAGCCGGGGATTGAACCACCAACCTTCCGGTTTGTAGACAACCTACATGTATTTATTAATTAATTCATTTCAATAGTAAAACCACAGGCTATGGTTAGTTTGTGTAAGGTAAGCTGTAAAAGTAAGTTAGCCAGCTTACATAACCTTTCACAGGTACAGAAATTGTGTATTTAGTCAGCTTATTTAGGCTAATAATATCCATAAAAAAGCTAAGGAATCGTATGACCAGGATTGTTAAAATAAACAAAAAATATTTTTTCAGAGGAAAGATTTATAAATTATGTCCCAGCAACATTTGTCACTTCACGGTTCCCTAAAATATAATTCCGATGTGGTCTGTGTTTTTGCAGCACATTTCTTTATTTGTTTGTATTGTGAGTATTTGCAGCACGTGTTGTCAAACTGATGAAGATGTTTTCATAATTTACAGGTATTTTTATTTTTTTTATTTGCGGCATTTTTAGCTCTCTCGACCACCGTAGCAGGTCCTGTTGGGGTATGGGTGTGTTTGTTTTGGTGCTAAAGAATCGGGTTAGGGCAGATGCAGGCTGAAGCACAATAATAGTCTAACCATTACTTTTCCCACATTCTCACTACACAGTACACACTGTTCTGTTGTCAATAAACACACATGACGATGGTGCTTCCATTGACGTTTATGTTCTCTTTGTGTGTATTGCTATGACTCCTGACCCCGGGGTCCTACGAGGAGCTGGTGGCTGCCTCAATTGTGCCTTTAGCGGTAACCATAGTGATCATATACAGGTGCATGCCAAAAAATGTGAATTTCATGGAAAAGTTCTTTGTTTTTTCTAATTTAATTCAAATAAGCAAACTTTCTTATATTCTTGCAGCTTGTGGCACTGCTGAGGCATTACTGAAGACCAGGTTGCTTTGATAGCGGCCTTCAGCTCTTCTGCTTTGTTTGTCAGATGTTACTTCTCTTCCTCTTCACAATACCCCATAGATTCTCTGTGAGGTTCAGGTCAGGTGAGCTGGCTGGCCAATCAAGCATGGTAATATCATGGTCAGCAAAGCACTTTTTTTTACTGTGGGCGGGTGCTAACGTCCTACTAGAAGAGGAAATCAGCATCTCCATAAAGCTTGTCAGCAGATGGAAGATGGAAGTGCTCCCAAAATCTCCTGGTAGATGGATACATTGACTTGTCACGGTTGGTAAACCATGATCTCGGGTTGTTTACACTTTGTGGTGAATTCTGTGTGTTCCGCGTCTGCACTGATTAGTTGTGGGCGTCTCCGTTTATTGTATCAGCAACAGCTGCCACTCATTACCCATCCACTATATAATGGCTTGTCTCACGTCCTGTTTGTGAGATCGTTGTTTCATGTCGTTGTGTTTACCCCCATCTGGCTTCTGTGTAGTTTGCGTTGGATGTCTGTGTTTCCCCAGAACCTCATCCACTCTCCGCACGATCACTCAGCCACGGACACTTACCTTCGGCTCTGTTCCCCGCAGTTCCTGTGCCACTCTCTCCTGCTGCCTCACGCCGTCAACACCCGGATTCCTCACCTTCTCTCCACTACCGTCTGGACTTCTCACCGCCTTACCATCCCTTTGGAGTGTTGCTGTATCATCGTCATTGCATTTTGCTCTGCAGCCCCGCAGTTTCGCTACGGAAGAATCCAAAGTAGCATTCATGCTCACACTTCTCTCTGGCAAGGCTGCCTTATGGGGAACGGCGGTATGGGAGAATCACCATCCGTGTTGTGCCTCGTTCCACCTCCTATCTGATGAAATGAAGAGAGTCTTCGACTGGGCTGCGACCGGCAGGGAGGCCGCCCATCGCCTCTCGGAACTCCGACAAGGACATTCATCTGTCACCGATTATTCCATCGAGTTCCTCACCCTTGCGGCCGCTTGCCAGTGGAACGAGGCGGCGCAGTGGGATAGATTCCTGCATGGGTTATCTGACCGTGTTCAGCAGGAGATCTACCTCCTCGAGCTGCCCCCTACTCTCAATGAACTCATAGACCTGGCGTTGTGGGTGGAGGCCAGGTTTAATCACCTGGGCCACCAACACAGTCCTTCCAGACCTCCATTCTCTCCCAGTAGGGGGCGCTTGAGTCGAGAGAACACGGTCGGTTCTGTTGAAGATCACAAGCCCATGCAGGTGGGTCGAGCTCGGCTGTCCCGGAGGGAGAGGGAACGGCGGAGGTCCCAAGGACTATGTTTAAACTGTGGAGGCTCTGACCATAACAACTACTCTTGCCCGGTAAAAGAGTCAGCCCGATAGTAAACCTGAGGCTACTATCGGGTGGGATCTCCGCTGAGAAGTCCTCACCCACATCATCGACCCTCCTTCCGGTGAAACTGCGGTGGAAGAATCACCATCATGAATGCCAAGCCCTTCTGGACTCCGGAGCCGAAGGTAATTTCATTGATTCTTCACTTGCACATCACCTGAACATTCCTGTCCTTCTTGTGCCTCTTCCCATCCATGTCACCGCACTCAACGGCCAGGAACTGCCTCATGTCACCCACCATACTGAATCCATCACACTCATCACATCTGGCAACCATCAAGAAACCATATCCTTTTTCCTCATGGACTCCCCTGTTGCTCCCATTGTTTTAGGTCACCCCTGGTTGTTCAAACATAATCCACGAGTTGAATGGGGTTCTAACACTGTCACATTGTGGAGTGAAAGTTGTCATGAGTCTTGTCTGGTTTCTGCCTGTCCTGTTGTTCCTGTTTCTGTTTTTCAGAAGGAGACCATGGCTTTGCCAAATGTGCCCGTTGAGTATCTGGACCTGAAGGAAGTGTTCAGTAAGTCCCGGGCTGCTTCTCTTCCTCCGCATCGTCCCTACGACTGTGCCATAGACTTAGTGTCAGGTAAATCTCCGCCTAAAGGCAAGTTATACTCTCTTTCTATTCCTGAGAGGGAGGCCATGGAGAAATATATTTCTGATTCCTTAGCCTCTGGGTTCATCCGTCCTTCCTCTTCTCCAGCGGGGGCGGGGTTCTTTTTTGTGGGTAAGAAGGATGGTTCTCTGTGACCTTGCATTAATAACCGAGAGCTGAACAACATTACTATTAAGAATACTTATCCGTTACCACTCATGTCTTCAGCTTTCGAGAGGTTGCAGGGAGCATCAGTATTCACAAAATTGGATTTACGTAACGCTTATCATTTGGTCCGCATCAGGAAGGGGGATGAATAGAAAACTGCCTTTAATACCCCTAGAGGGCACTTTGAATATTTGGTGATGCCGTTCGGGCTCTCCAACTCGCCCGGGGTTTTTCAAACACTCGTGAATGACGTGTTGAGAGATATGGTAGATCAGTTTATATATGTTTACCTGGATAACATACTGATTTTCTCTTCATCTCTCCAGGAACATGTTCAACACGTCAGACGAGTGCTCCAGAGGTTATTAGAGAATGGGCTTTTTGTCAAGGCGGAGAAGTGCGTATTCCATGCACAGTGGGTCCCCTTTTTAGGGTTTATCGTGTCGTCTGAGGGAATACGAATGGACCCTGACAAGGTAAAGGCTGTGATAGATTGGCCATCTCCAGATTCCCGTAAGGCCCTACAGTGGTTTCTGGGGTTCGTCAATTTCTATCGCCGTTTTATTCGTAATTACAGCCAACTAGCCTCACCTCTGACAGCCTTGACCTCCCCCAGTACTCCGTTCAGGTGGTCTGACGCAGCTGAGGCTGCGTTCTCTAACCTCAAGAACCGCTTTGTTTCGGCTCCCATCCTTGTCGCCCCTGATCCCACACGGCAGTTCGTGGTGGAGGTCGACGCATCAGAGGTGGGGGTAGGAGCAGTGTTGTCCCAACGTGCTGCTTCAGACGATAAGGTCCACCCTTGCGCGTTTTTCTCTCATCGATTATCTCCTGCCGAACGTAATTATGACATTGGCAATAGAGAGTTTTTGGCAGTCAAATTAGCATTGGAGGAGTGGCGCCACTGGTTAGAGGGTTCAGGGGTTCCCTTTATTGTTTAGACCGATCATAAGAATTTAGAGTACATTAGAACTGCCAAAAGACTCAATTCCAGGCAGGCTCGGTGGGCACTTTTTTTCGGCCGTTTTGAATTTACCCTCTCGTACCGGGTTCCAAAATTGTTAAACCCGATTCTTTGTCACGTCTTTTTGATCCCTCCGCCCGTCCCGCTACTCCCGAGTGTATTTTGCCTGAGAGATTAGTAGTCTCAGCACTTGTATGGGAGGTCGAGTCGAAGGTCAAGACGGCCTCAGAAGGGGTAATGCCTTCGTCCAGTTGCCCACCGAACCGCTTATTTGTGCCGGAAGAGTTAAGGTCCGAAGTTGTCCAGTGGGGTCATTGTTCCAACATGGCTTGTCATCCAGGGATAAGTAGAACTAATGGGTTGGTTAGACAACGATTCTGGTGGCCACGTATGGCTCGCGATGTCCGCGATTTTGTTTAGGCTTGTTCAGTTTGCGCCAGTGGTAAGTCATCTAATAAACTAGCTCCCAAATTTATCGGCCCGTTCACTATCACCAAGATCATTAGCCCGGTGACAGTCCGCCTCAAACTACCTCCTGCATACAAGAGGATACACCCCGCCTTTTATGTGTCCAATATTATACCCGTGTTTTATGCACGTATTAATCCGCCTACTCCGATTCCCCCGCCGCCACGTCTCGTAGATGGGGAACCGACTTATTTGGTTAATCGCATTCTGTCACAGTTGGTAAACCGTTATCTCAGGTTGTTTACACTTTGTGGTGAATTCTGTGTGTTCCGCGTCTGCACTGATTAGTTGTGGGCGTCTCCGTTAATTGTATCAGCAACAGCTGCCACTCATTACCCATCCACTATATAATGGCTTGTCTCACGTCCTGTGTTTGTGAGATCGTTGTTTCATGTCGTTGTGTTTACCCCCGTCTGGCTTCTGTGTAGTTTGCGTTGGATGTCTGTGTTTCCCCAGAACCTCATCCACTCTACACACGATCACTCAGCCACGGACACTTACCTTCGGCTCTGTCCCCCGCAGTTCCTGTGCCACTCTCTCCTGCTGCCTCACGCCGTCAACACCCGGATTCCTCACCTTCTCTCCACTACCGTCTGGACTTCTCACCGCCTTACCATCCCTCTGGAGTGTTGCTGTATCATCGTCTTTGTGTGACTTTGTACCAAATCATATCCTCTCATTAAATACTTGTACTCGCTATTGTTTCCAGACTGTCCTTTCACCAGCCGTCACATGACTCTGGACTTGATAAAACACAATGGAGCAACACCAGCAGATGTGACGCACCCAAATCATCTCTGACTTCAGAAACTTCACACTGGACTTTGGATTATGTGCCTCTCCAGTGTTCCTCCAGACTCCAGACCTTCATTTCCAAATGAAATGCTAAATTTACTTTCATCTGAAAAGAGGACTGTGGACCACTGAGCAACAGTCCAGTTCTTTTTCTCCTTACCCCAGGTGAGATGCTTCAGATGTTTTTATCTGGTTCAGGAGTGGCTTGGTTCTAGGAATGTGGCGGCTGTAGCTTTTTCCTGAAGACATCTGAGTATGGTGACTCTTGATGCGCTGACTCCAGCTTCAGTCCACTCCTTGTGACACTCCCAAGTTCTTTAATCAGCTTTTCATGATAATCTTCCCAAGGCTGTGGTCATGCCTGCTTGCTTGTGCACCTTTTCCTTCCACACCTTCGACTTCCAGTCAACTTTCTATTAATATATTTTGATACAGCACTCTGTGAACAGCCAGCCCTTTCAGCAATGACCTTCTGAGGCTGACCCTCCTTGTGGAGGGTGTTGATGAACTCAGTTGTAAGAAGTCAGTAGTCTTTCCCATAATTGTGGTTGCATGTTCTAAACTAGCCCAGGAGGTACCCTGTATTTATACTCAAAATTTACCAAACTAATCAACCTCAAAATAGAATATAACATTTTTTGAGATACTGAATTATTTTATTTTCTTAAGATGTAAGTCGTAACCATGATAATTAAAACACTTTATATAATAAATAATAATAATAATTATAATAATAATAAATACATACATACATACATACATACACACATAAAAAAGCAGCCAAGACAAATGATTTTCTGTATTTTTTTATAGATTAAAATTGAAGCAGCTGGTAAATGCTGTCACTTTAATATTCAAATCCAGTAGAGCCACTACAGATTTATTTCTCAACAGTTTATGTTCACGTGGCTGTTTTCGTTTATATTTGCCAAGCTATTATGTATTTTGAAATAATCTTCTCCGTGATGTGTTCGTTGCCAGACAGCAAGCAGTTTTGACCCAGATCTGGCCCACATTTGGCCCGCATGGATTTCACGTGGGCCAGATGTGGGCCGGTTCTGGGCCAAAACTGCTTGTTGTCTGGGTTCGTTTCAAATAGTCTTTCACACTTAAACGGGTCACAAATACATTCATTTAGCTCTTGTTGTGTTATAATGGGTGTATTGTGTGCATTTGTGGTAATATTTTATTTTAAAAAGCTCTTAAACAAGAATAAATTTGTTTGTTTTGAGCTCTGAGACACTGTACGCACTGATCAGAGGCACTGATTTCACATAGGCAAGGCAAGGCAAGGCAAGGCAAGGCAAGTTTATATATATATAGCACATTTCGTACACAATGGTAATTCAAAGTGCTTTACATAAAAGAAAGTAAAATAATCATAAAGAAAAATAATAACAAAAATAAAACAAGCAATTTTAAAACTTTTAAACTGATTAAGACATTTAAAAACAGTTAGAAAATGATTTTACATAAAAAAATAAATAAAAATAAAACATTGAAAATATAATGCAATCAGTTCGGACATTTGACAGTGCTCATTCAATAAATGCACAGCTAAAAAGATGCGTTTTGAGTCTAGATTTAAATGTGACTAGTGTTTTAGCACATCTGATCTCTTCTGGAAGCTGATTCCAACTGCGGGCGGCATAAAAACTAAAGGCAGACTCCCCTTGTTTTGTGTGAACCCTTGGCATTTCTAACTGACTTGATCCTAGTGATCTGAGTGCTCTATTAGGCTTATATTCAGTGAACATATCTGCAATATATTTCGGTCATAGGTCATTTAGTGACTTATATACGAGTAAAAGTACTTTAAAATCAATCCTAAATGTAACTGGAAGACAGTGTAAGGACCTGAGGACTGGTGTGATATGCTCAGATTTTCTGGTTCTAGTCAGAATCCTGGCAGCAGCGTTCTGGATGAGCTGCAGCTGTCTAATGGTCTTTTTGAGAAGGCCGGTGAGGAGCCCATTACAATAGTCCACCCTGCTGGTGATAAAGGCATGAACAAGTTTGTCCAAGTCTTGACTGGAAACAAAACATCTAATTCTTGCAATGTTTTTTAAATGATAGTATGCTGATTTAGTTACTGCTTTGACATGACTACTGAAACTATGGTCTGTCTCCAGAATCACACCAAGATTCCTGAGTTGATTTTTAGTTGTTTGACCCCTAGAGTCAAGGTATGCATTCACCTTGAACACTTCATCTTTGTTTCCAAATGCAATGACTTCAGTTTTTTCCTTGTTTAACTGAAGAAAGTTCTGGCACATCCAACTATTAATTTCATCAATGCATTGGCAGAGGGAGTCAATGGGGCTGTAGTCATTTGGAGATAAGGCTTGGTAAATCTGGGTATCATCAGCATAGCTGTGATAGGCAATTTGGTTCTTTCTCGTTATTTGACTTAGTGGATGCATATACAGGCTAAACAAGAGAGGTGCAAGAATTGACCCTTGTGGGACTCCGCATGTCATGGACGTCCACTTAGACTTATGCTCTCCTAGACTCACATAATAGCCTCTCCTTTCTAAGTATGACCTGAACCATTTAAGTACCATCCCAGAAAACCCGACCCAGTTTTCCAGTCTCTCTAGTAGTATGTTATGATCGACAGTGTCAAACTTTTGGACGAATCTGTCTGACCTTGCATTACTTGAGGATGTGCTAATCGCCTTCCTGATATTTATGATCTTCTCAGAAAAGAAAGAAGCAAACTCATTGCATTTGCTGTCTGATAGCATATCACTGAAAAAAGAGTACGAGTGTTATTTAAGTTACTGTTTATAAGGTTTGAGAAGAAGTTCTGTCTAGCTGTGGCTAGTTTCACATTAAAAGCATGAAGGATGTCTTTATAGATGCTATAGTGAATTTCAAGTTTCGTCTTCCTCCACATCCGCTCTGCTTTTCTGCATTGTCTTTTCATAGTTAGAACTGCTGTTGATCTTCTCCAAACTGATTTCTGTCTGTTTGTTTTCTTACTGACTATTATTGGTGCAATATCATCAATAACATTCTTAACTTTTGAGTTGAAGGAATCAAGGAGAATATCAACAGAGTCTGCAGAAATGCTTGGTGTTAAAGATATAGCCTCCATAAATAGTACACTTGTGTTCTCGTTTATGCATCTCCTTCTGACAGAGACAGATCTAGATTCAGTGGTAGCAGAGATCAATATATCAAAGAAAATACAGAAGTGATCAGATAGTGCTACGTCCTTAATAACAACGGATGAAATGTTTAGACCCCTACTGATGATTAGATCCAGAGTGTGTCCACCTTTGTGTGTGGGTCCATGCACATGCTGAATCAGGTCAAATGTGTTTAGAACCGTTATCATTTCTTTTGTAGTTTTGTTTTCTGCATTATCTATGTGAATATTAAAATCCCCTGCAATTGCAAAACAGTCAAACTCTGAGGAAATTATTGATAACATTTCTGTGACCTCTTCAACAAAGGCTGGAGAGTATTTTGGAGGCCTGTAAATATTAATAAACAGAATGTGTGGGGCACCTTTCAGCACAATCCCTAGATATTCAAAAGACAAGTACTGACCAAATGACACTTGCTTGCATTGATAGACATCTTTAAATAGAGCAGCTACACCCCCACCTCTCCTAACAGTCCTGCAAACACTCATGTAAGTGAAGTTAGGAGGGGCTGCTTCATTTAGGATTGTTGCACTGCAGCTGTCTTCTAGCCATGTTTCATTTAGAAACATAAAATCCAGATTGTTTGTGGTTATAAAGTCATTGATTAGAAATGATTTATTTTTAGTGAGCGATTAAAAGCATGAAGGATGTCTTTATAGATGCTATAGTGAATTTCAAGTTTCGTCTTCCTCCACATCCGCTCTGCTTTTCTGCATTGTCTTTTCATAGTTAGAACTGCTGTTGATCTTCTCCAAACTGATTTCTGTCTGTTTGTTTTCTTACTGACTATTGTTGGTGCAATATCATCAATAACATTCTTAACTTTTGAGTTGAAGGAATCAAGGAGAATATCAACAGAGTTTGCAGAAATGCTTGGTGTTAAAGATATAGCCTCCATAAATAGTAAACTTGTGTTCTCGTTTATGCATCTCCTTCTGACAGAGACAGATCTAGATTCAGTGGTAGCAGAGATCAATATATCAAAGAAAATACAGAAGTGATCAGATAGTGCTACGTCCTTAATAACAACGGATGAAATGTTTAGACCCCTACTGATGATTAGATCCAGAGTGTGTCCACCTTTGTGTGTGGGTCCATGCACATGCTGAATCAGGTCAAATGTGTTTAGAACCGTTATCATTTCTTTTGTAGTTTTGTTTTCTGCATTATCTATGTGAATATTAAAATCCCCTGCAATTGCAAAACAGTCAAACTCTGAGGAAATTATTGATAACATTTCTGTGACCTCTTCAACAAAGGCTGGAGAGTATTTTGGAGGCCTGTAAATATTAATAAACAGAATGCGTGGGGCACCTTTCAGCACAATCCCTAGATATTCAAAAGACAAGTACTGACCAAATGACACTTGCTTGCATTGATAGACATCTTTAAATAGAGCAGCTACACCCCCACCTCTCCTAACAGTCCTGCAAACACTCATGTAAGTGAAGTTAGGAGGGGCTGCTTCATTTAGGATTGTTGCACTGCAGCTGTCTTCTAGCCATGTTTCATTTAGAAACATAAAATCCAGATTGTTTGTGGTTATAAAGTCATTGATTAGAAATGATTTATTTTTTAGTGAGCGAATGTTTAAAAGTGCTAACTTGATGGCAGTGCTTAGTTTGATGCATAATAGGCCGCAGATTAGATGAGTTTGCCCTTCGGCTTGAGAAGGCCTTAGACTTTCTATCACATGATAAAACTGAAATAGAGAAAGCTACAGGCACACTGGGTTCCCGCTTGTTCAGTAAGCATTTGTCTATGTTGCTGCTATTATAGCGGGGACCCGACACATATCACTGAGAGCTGCTATCAGTTGTTTTTGGTTCACCTTCAGCAGATAGAGGGTTTGGGAACATGGCCCACAGGCTTTGGTGGTTGGGGGGCCCGCCGTTTTTTTGTTGATATCTGCGGGCTAGCAGCGAATGAGTGGGAGAGTTTAGTCCCAACATACACCAATTCCTCCATTTTCTGTGAGAAGCACAGAAGTGGAGATGCTGGAGAGAGGGATAATGCGTCTGGTGAGAAGGGCTGTGTCTCTGGTGTTTCTGGTGGCTGTGATGTGTTGTCCTGGCTTCCCTGGCTGTTTTCCAGAAAGTCATACTTGGGTGGTGAATCTTGTAGCTGTTTTGATACATTTTTTTATTTGTTGAACCTCGATTAAATTGTTACTCTTAACTTGGTTTGGACATTTTTTTTATTTTCTAGTTCGGGCAACAGACACAGTCTCTATAGTGTGATATCTAGGTGAAAGAATCTCTATGTGCTGAGAATTAACTGACCTCTGTGACTTGAGATTTACTAATAATTTACTACTAATCATGGAACCAGCCTTACTGATGAGATGCACATGTGATTAATTGCACAGTCCTGGAGGGTATGTTCACTCTGTGTGTGTGTGTGTGTGTGTGTGTGTCTATCTGACTAGTGTGAGGCCTGTTCATATAACATGATTGGAAACATAGACATAGACATGATTGGTAACAGAGACACAGGCAGATGCAAATGAAGCTCAGACGAGACTGCAACATCAATCATCTGTCTGGTACACATCAAGAGCAGGAAGAATAACAGCTTCCAGTATGCATGCCATTACATCTGCTAGTGTTGAGAAACCAGTAATACCAGCAATAGTGTGCTATCCCAAAAAAAAAACAGCAACCTCAGCTGCCATCAGATGGGGAATAGACAATAAAGGAAAAGCAAAGCAGGTCTATGTCACACTGGCAGCACCTCAACACACAAACCTAAAAGTGGAGAAATGTGGATTTATCATAAATCCATTATTTCTTGAAGTTGGGGCATCGCCTGATGGCCTCATTCACTGCACATGTTGTGGGATAGGCTGTCTGGAAATCAAATGCACATTTAAGCACCGCAACAGCTCCATACTGCAGGCTTGTGCAGATTACAACACCTTCTGTTTCCAGGTAACTGATGGGAAGTTACATTTGAAATTTTTTTTCCATGCCGGTCGTGAGTGTGAGTATGGCAGTTAATTACACAACAAGCTTTCACCAATGTGACGTAGTTTTTAGCTGTGCAAAGCAAACAAAACCGTCAATTATCAATCCAATTCAGTACATACAGCAGCGTCCGTGTCCCCAAGTCCCAAAATGCACTGCATTGCTGATGTCACATTTTCAGACTCTATAGCAGCTGCTGGAAGCAGATTAGCATGCAGATCTCTCCAGGGAAACAATGACAATAATGCTGGGATGCAGAAGAGATACAGGGATAACCAGGTCAGATGCTCTGAATCAGTATACCAGTACAGAATAGACATAAATGAAATGACATAAAGCTGGAGAATGTGGATTCTATTTTAGACTGTGATAGACCAGATATAATTTATCATGTAATGCAGTTTGCTAGTTTGCAGTTTGAGTTATTCACCTTCAAAGACCATGTTTAGAAAACACACAACAAAGCACCTTGTATTGAGGTGGTTCATCATATGAAAAACAACATAAATAATCATATTTGTCACAAACAGCAGCTTTTTATATAACTTCAAAGGGTTTTCTGTAAAATGATATAAAGATATTGCCTTTATTCCATTGTATGTGGGTATGGAGAGACTTCAAATTTGGGTAGGCGGAAACTGTATACTAAAAGGGTATTATTCTTCCCTTCAGTTGGAATAGAAAAACTTTTGCATAGATTATGATAGAAACACATTTTCCTCTATTAGCTGACATGTGCTGGAAACAAATCAGGGCAACTCAGGGCCTGAGCTATACAATTTCAAACCAGTTTATATAAAAAATAAAATAAAAATAAAAATAAAAAAGTGACTTTTTGATATTTATTGTAACACAGACAATATATATATATATATATATATATATATATATATATATATATATATATATATATATATATATATAATATATATATATATATATATATATATATATATATATATATATATATATATATATATATTTGGTCCCACTTTATATTAGGTGGCCTTAAATACTATGTACTTACATAAAAAAAATAAGTCCAATGTACTTATTGTGTTCATATTGTATTGTAAAACACTTTTGCTGCTATTGAGGTGTGATGGGGTAAGGTTAGGGAGAAGGTTGGCGGTATGGGTAAGTTTAAGGGTGGGTTAAGGTGTAAAGTATGGGTCAACAGTGTAATTATAAATGTAATTACAGAAATTAAATACAGATGTAATTAAATGTAGTTTTTTTTTTTAAATATAAGTACAATGTAAAAACATGTATGTACACAATAAGTACATTGTACTAAATTATTAATTAAAATGTAAGTACATAGTAGTTAAGGCCACTTAATATAAAGTGGGTCCATATATTTTTTTTTTTTACCAATTTCAACTGTGTTTTATGTAATTTCAAAGGGTTTCCTCTAAAATGATACCATAAAATGATACCAAAAGGTTTTTTTTTTTGTTTTACCTAAAATGCTTAATCCCCTTAACCTTAATTTTCCAAACCATCTCTTGATTCAGCAAAAGCAGTCTTCATTTTTAGCCACCCCCATGTCTTATACTGTAATTATCCTATGCCATGCCTTAGGACCTGCATGAGTAAAAACTATGATAGATAGATTAGTTCAATATCATCTCAGCCTCACTGATTCACAAAGTCATCATAATGCTGAATATTAAACTTTTTATAAAATTCTTGCCAATAAACCAAACAACGTGCTGCTGATATAAATTAAGAAACTGTCTAAAAAATAATGGCAGTCATCACATGGTTTCAGATAGTTCTTGAAAGCCCATTGCCATTAACACTTTATATATAAGCTCCTTTTCTTCAGGGTATGATCGCCTGGCATTGGTGCATCAAGTTGTGGACACTTGTCACAATGAAAAACAAGCCATCAAGTAATTGATCAGGTCTGGAAGAGCTCACTTTTTTGAGGCAGATTGCTGTACTTATGCAGAACAAGACGGTAGACAGCACACCCTTTTGTTTTCTTTATTTGATAAATGCACAAAGTTTTTTTGTTATCTTGTGTGTTTACAAATAAAAGTTAACCCTTTACAGATTCAATTGATGTATTACTCTGTTTGATCAAAACTGAAAGTGTAATTTAAGTTCTTTTTAGTGTTATCAGAAGATGCCACAAAACATCTGCATTTGTCGACCACAGAGGGTTAAGCACAATGGCGAATAGCCAATTGAAGCATGGATTTGGCTATTGCATGCCATAACCAACTCGGGTAGATACTGTTTCCAGTCCCTTTTTTTCTGGGGTAATGTCCTTAGCATGGCATGCATTGTTCTATTAAATCTTTTGCACTGAGAGCTACCCTGCATGTGATTATGGCGTTGTGTGAATCTTACTGATTCCATAGACTTTAAACAGTTATTTGATAACATTGGCTTAGAAACACTGACCTTGGCTGCTCTAACAGAGATGGCTGCCATGTCACAGTCACAGACACGGGAAACAGCAGTGCGTCTAACATTGCATCCTAAACTTAAGATTTCTAAACCTTCTTCACTTATTAATAACCAACACAGAAAGTTTAACGAATCCCCTACTTTTGCTTTCACTCCAACACCTGGTTTGACGACCTCTGCCTTGCTAATACTGTGTGTTATTATCTGCTCGTACCGCTACCTTTCGCTACATGAGGAAAACGGGAGAATTTTCCTTCCAGCCGCAAGAAGCCAACATCTTTTGTTCTCTCGCTTCCTGAATAATAGCCACTTGAGAGCAAAAACGACAACTAATGGCTATACCGCCTCAACATTGGACTCCCGTACGGGGCTGCTGCATTTTGCCGTGATACTTTTACTAGCTGGTGATGTCGAGCTAAACCCTGGGCCTCTCGCACCCGAGATGTTAACCTCAACGGTACTTCCAGGGAGCAAGCCTGCGGCTCTAAGCAAGGTTATGTTGAGATTAATTACATCTGCTGGTCTTGAGCCGAAAACATTACTATCAGCAGCTACCAGTGGTGTCGATGGATCATCGCCGGGGCTGTCGGCACCAGCGGCTCCCGGCGGGCTTGCGGCGGGGGAAAAAGTATCATCGGTGGTTCATAGCAGACCAGCACAAAGGATAACTTCTTCAGCGGCTTCCAGCGGGGTCTCGACGACGGCCACCAGCCCAGCAGTTGAGAGGTTTTCCCCGTCGCCAATGTTATCTACGGGGCTAACATCATCAGCGGCTAGCAGCAACTTAGTGCCAAGGCTATCTCCATTAGCGGTATGCAGCGAATACTCAAATAACAATGACTGCACAAAGGTAAAATTCAGAAACCCTGTATTAAAAAAACATAGCAGATCTAAAATATTCCAGACTCTCAATCAATCGAGAACAATCTGGGACTCTACCTATAAACCTAAGGGACTGCTATGTGGTCATTTAAATGTTAGAAGTCTCGGAAATAAGCGTGAACAACTAGAGCACATCCTAGGTGATTCAAATATTGATTGTTTAGGATTATCTGAAACCTGGTTGAAACCAACATCAGCTGAAGCCCTGGTAGCTATGCCTGGGTATCATGTGTTTAGAAAGGACAGGGAGAAAGGCAAAGGTGGTGGAGTATTGCTTTATGTTAGAAATACCTGGACTTGTAGACAGCTAGAATGGTCAACTGATATTACATTTGATTATGTCGGTGTGGAAATCACTCTATCAAATGAAATGTCTTTTATTCTAATATGCCTATATCAACACCCATCCATGAAGGTAGATTTTTATGACCAGCTAAAAAAAGTGCTGAAATCCTGTGGCCAAAACAACGAGATTATAATCATAGGTGATTTTAATATAAATTGGGATGATAAAAATGGTAGGAAAAATCTCAAACTATCCACAGACTATTTTAACTTAGAACAACTTATTGAAAAGCCAACTAGAATAACAAATAACTCCCAGACAAGGTATAGACCTTCTGTTCAGCAATAAGCCAAATCGAATTATTAAAACTTTTAATTTTTTTACTGGTTTATCAGACCATAATATGATTTTATTTTCTAGGAAGCTTTCAAAAAAGAGACATCTAAAATTAAATAGTGCTCTTCATTCCTCCGATTTTAAATTAAATTTTATACCTAAGAATCAAACACAGAATCTCAATACAGCCTTGAGAGTGGTTGATTGGGAGGAAATATTATGCTCAAATAATATAGAAAGCAGTTGTAACTCTTTTAGCAACAAGCTTAAAGAGGTAATGTCCTCCTTCACCTGTAGGGGGAGTGGAGGGGCTAAGAAGAGAAATAATTTACCATGGTTAAATCAAACCTGTAAAAATTTATTAAAAATTAGAGATGTGCTGCTTAAACAATATCTGAAATCTGGTTTGTCCACTGACAGGGAAAAATTCACACATGCACGTAATAAAGTTACACAAACTTTAAGAAAAGCTAAAGCAAACTTTTTTGTCTCCATTATAGAAAATACAAGAGGTAATGGGAAAAAAACATGGCAAATTTTAAATAAATTATAAGGTAAACATAATAAAAAGGAAATTAAAGTGATTGAGTTAGCCGTGGATAATGCCCTGATTAGAGATCCTATGATCGTGGCAAACACTTTTAATAATTATTTTATAGACAGTATATCTGAAATAACAAGGTCTATTGTTCCTTCTAATATTTTACCTCGATTATTAAATGAAGATCAACCCATCTTTCAGATACAAAACATAACAGAGGCAGAGGTAATAAAGATTATTGCTGCGCTCAAAAACTCCGAAGCTATGGATGTCCATGGTAATGACAATAACTTTTTAAAAACTCATAACGATGCCTTGATACAACCTATTACTCTCATTGTTAATCAATCAATCAATCAAAGGGCAGTTCCGGCAACTTGGAAAGAGGCCATTAGTACACCCATCTTTAAATCAGGATCAAAAACACAGGTCGCTAACTACCGGCCAATTAGCATCCTGCCAATAATTTCTAAAGTGGCTGAAAAGTGGATAGCAAAACAACTTATCGAACATCTGGATAAAGGTTTTACCCCACTGCATCGTATGCAGTTCGGTTTCCGGCCCAATCATTCCACTGAGTCAGCGAATTGCTTTCTGATTGAGCAGATCAAGTATTTATTGGATAAGAGTCCTTGTGTAGGAGCTGTATTTTTAGACCTTAAAAAGGCTTTTGATACAGTCAACCATCAAGTACTGCTGACCAAACCCACGCATTTTAACTTTTCTACAGATGCTATATCATGGTTTCAATCATATTTATCAAACAGAACACAATGTGTTAATATAGATGGGGTTAAATCTCCTTCCATTAGCAATCATGTTGGAGTTCCGCAGGGCTCAATTCTTGGACCTCTACTGTTCTCAATGTACATTAATGATCTTCCAGCTGCATGTCCTGACTGTAATGTACAGATATATGCGGATGACGCTGTGATCTTTATACATGGCAAAGATGAAAAGATAATAACTACAAATCTTACAAATTCACTAACTAAAGTTCAAAATTGGCTAAATCAAATTTGTCTCACTCTTAATACTAAAAAGACTGTTGTGATGATGTTTACAAAAAAAAAACCTGTGAAGCCAAATATTTTAAAAACTGACTGTAATACACTCATTGAACAACTACCAACAAGAAGTAGATCTTCTGTGTTTTTGGGAGGGGAGGAATTGGAGTTGGTAGCCCAGTTCAAGTATCTTGGGGTTATACTAGATTCAAACCTCACTTTCAAAAAACACATACAAAAGGTATCTAATACCATAAAATTTAATCTACATAATTACAAACAAATCAGATCTTACATTACAACCGAGGCTGCTAAATCATATCTCCATTGTATGATTTTTTTCCCATATTGAATACTGCTTCACAGTTTGGTCTTTTGCTGGAGTCACTGCATTAAAACCCATTGTTCAACTATATAAAAAAGCAGTCAAGATATTTGACAGGAAACCACAGTCGTTTCACCTTTGTCTAATTCTTGAGAAGTGTCAACTACTAAATTTTGCAAATCTTAACATTTTTAAAACAAGCTGTCTTATTTATAAATCTATTAATGGAATCGCCCCACCACCCCTGGGGGATTTTATCATAAAGAGAAATAGCGAGATGAAGACTAGATCATTTACTCGGGGGGATTGTGAAGTACTATTTAGAAAATCTTCATTTGCACAAAATGTCCTCTCTATTAAAGGCTGCACAGATTGGAATAGTATACCAACCGTAATTAGAGAGAGCCCCACTTTTGTTTCATTTAAGAAACATCTTAAAAGATGGCTGAATAATAATCAAAAATGTAATCATTAATTATGCAGGTAAAATTTGATAGGTAGTTTTATTTATATATTTATAATAAGCCTTTTGGGATGTATATGTACAGGCATTTATGCATTTTAAATTAATATTACAATAAGTAAAATAAGGTATAGGAACTTTTATTGTTATATATGTATATTTGTTGATATGTATATTGTCTGTTTGTTTTTTGGTTTGTATTTGTTTATGTTTGGGACTACGGATGGAAATTAGCATTGTGCTAAATCCGGCGTATTTACGTTCAATTTTGATTGTACGTTCATGAATATGCACTGTCCCATTGAAATAAATAAATTGAAATTGAAAAGCAGCCATAGTGGACAAACCAATACTGCACAAGGGCTTTTGTTGTGGTGTGGGGCAGTGTGATTTCTGGTTGGCATTATCACCGTGAAATGAGTGAACATGTCAGTTAAGACAAGGACATGCTCATATCCTCCCACAGATTCCTCTAAAGACAGTATAATACATAGCAAGGACTTACAGTGTTGCAGATATGTTAGCAAACATAATTGGGGCTCGGATTTTAGGAAAAACATCCTTTGCGAGAGTGTATCTCTTGCATTCCTGGATCCAGCTTTGAACATCCTTACTCATTTTTGGGCATTAATAGCTCCGCCTCATGTGCTCAAGCAAGTCTTTTTTTTTTTTTCAAAATGTTAACAATGATCCTGCTGACTCTTGTACACTTTGTTAAGCAAGGCTTCTAGAATCATTAATTTAACAAATTTAATCTCCGTCCTGGAGATCAAAGATAGTACGTAATATCACTCAGTGTTACTCAACATCCATGTTGCCCAGCTTGACTGGACTCAGATTCTTGTTGGTTACTAAAGCACAGTAGATAGGAGCTAAATGAGGGTTGACCTTCTGTTGCTGTTCAGTCTCACTCCAGCTATATCAGGGGACTTTTTTGTCACTGACAACTAGACTGGTGCTTGTACTCTGCTTTTTGGCATGTGCACACCTCAACTGAATTCATCTTAATTAAGTTTTTAACAGAGTACTCTTGCTCAGGCTCTTTGCCAGATGGAATCCTTGATAACACATCTGCATTTGTGTTTTGTTGTCCTGACTTGTAATAGACCTCAAAATCAAACGGCCAACTGAACCATCCACCATTGTTTGACAGTTCCTAAATTTGCTGTCTCCAAGTAGTTCAAAGGGTTATGATCTATAATCATGGAGATCTTGGAGTAGATCAAGTATTCTTTACATTTTTCAGTTACAGCCCATTTTAAGACAATTGGCTGTAGCTTGAAGCACTGTAATTTTGGTTGTTCTTTTCTCATCCATGAAGGCCCATTGTCATTGAATTACCATGGCCCCAAGACCATGCAGGCTTCCGTCAGTTGTGAGTATGAAAGACTGACTGAAATCCTGGTATGCATGAACTGGGGGAGACATTAGACACTCTGTTGTCCTATTAAGAGGTTCAATGACTAACTGACTGAAATCCGGGTATGCGTGAACTGGGGGAGACATTAAACACTCTGTTGTCCTATTAAGAGGTTCAATGACTAACTGAGCAAAACCAGGAACTAATCTCCTGTAATAACTCATAAACCCAAGGACCTGTCTTTAACATTTGTGGGTGCAGACCATGATTCCCAAGCCTGAGTTTTCCCTCCATCCACCTTTAGGTCTCTCGGTATGCCATGCTGAGTAGCTTAGTGTGTGTGTTCAGGTGTTTTGTAAGCATTACTCTTTTGAAAAAAAAAAAAAAAAACGTGTCATTGTCTATTTAAACGAACAAAAGTGGTCCCCATTCACGCTCGCAACCACTCGCGCCCAATGTTTGTGGCTGAAGGCAAATGATCATAATTGATGGATGGACATCTATGCTTGTGAAAAGACATCAGCAATCCGGCGCAGAGAAAAGAATACAAAAGACAGTAAAAAAAACTTGCATAAAGTTGCCTTGACATTGGACGTACAATATTCGCAAATTTAGTGACATCTCTAAAGTTGCATGATATGGAAGCTTTAGCCTAAGTTCTGCCAGGAAGACTCAATCACTTCGTCACTAATTACCTTCATCATTATCCAATCACGTCTTTATACTCCTGTATAAAAGATCGTACTTACACATGTTTGAGTTCGCAGATGCCGACGCGACAACAACCTCCACCCTCCCCACCACCACCAGGATGGTCCTGTCCTTACCTTCCAGGGGGGTCTGCTGCGCCCCTGCCTTCGTCTTCAGGCAGGAAATGCAGATTCGCTACCCTCGGATTACGAACCATGGACGGGGCCTTCCGCCAAAGAAATTTATAATTGTGCTCGCTGAGCTGTCAATAAATGTATGCTTCGTACATTCTTCTATCTCCCGAGTCTTTCTGGTAGAAATAATGGTATACACTTTTCTAACATCAATAGCATTTGAGAATCACTTAGCAGTCATAAAAACAACTGTAAACTGTTAATCTCGGTGTCACCTATAATGCACACCTTTTAAATGTTTTATATTTATTAAAATAAACTGTAAATCATATGTAAATTATGCTACTTTTTTCACACCGAATGGGGTCGAATTCAAATTTAAAGCTTAAAAGCATTTGATGAGAATGACTTAACAGATGTAAAAGCAACTGTAAAGTGTTCATTTAGGTGTCAGCTACACCTTATGCATTTTTAATAATTATAAAAAAAAAATGTAAATCATTTGTTAAAGGTAAAAATGTGATGACCGTGCATCACTTTCAGGCACATTCATAATCCCGTGGAACTTTTTTGCACTTTCCATGTTCCCATCAAAAATTAGCAATATTTTTAACAAGAAATATATATATATATATAAAAAACAACAAATACATAATTGTTCTTGCAGCCATGGTAACTGGAAAATAATCATGGTTTTGTTTCTTTAATTAATAATTTACAGAAAAGTTTTAAGATCTTTTTTTTTGGTTATAAAAACAGGCCTAAGCCATCAATAAACCTAAAATGCTTTATACAAAAACAATGGGGCAATAATGATTGGTTAATAACACTGTAAAAATACAAAATGTAGGCTAATACAAAATAAACAATTTATGTACATTACATTTTATTACAAATTCTTTTCACACAAGTTTAATAAACATAAAGTAAATTATTTGACAATCGAAAAGAAACTTAGCATTGCTTATGGCTCTGCAATATTTAGATGTATATATTGGGTCTATTAATTGTCCAGTTGCTGTGTTTACAGATCATAATCCTCTGTGTTTTCCTGTCACATATGTACAACCAGAATCAACGTTGAATGCGTTGGTCTCTGATTGTGCAGGTTTATAATTTGGTAATCAAGCACAAGAAAGGTGTGGAGAATGCAAACTCTGATGCTCTATCTAGAACATAATTATGTTAACCTGTTAACCAGACCCCCATTATGGTATTCACAGCTGAAAGTGCCCTACCTAACTTAAAATTGTAACAGTTCCTTACTTCAGTGTGTTTTACATGTCTTTGGAAAGAAGACTCTTTAGGCTGTACTTTCTATCAACCAGTTGATAATGCTCAAAAATATTATAGATATATAAAAAGTTATAGACACTGAAGTGTCTTGAAATAAGTCCTGGAGCAATCTAGAAAAGTAATGGGTTGAAAGTCAAATGTCTCATGAGTTTCAATTCTGAAGAAGATACCATGAAACATGAGATTCCTGCAACCATTTTTCTAAGACTATGTCTAGCCGCCCCCCCCCCCCCCCCAAATATATATATATATAAAAATATTTACAAACTGTATTGAAGGGTTCTACAAACTATTTTAGTCATTAAACATACAACTGCACATTTTTTCTATTATTAAACAATAGACAGAAACATCATATAAGTGATTTATTTGAGCACTAGAAAGATACAATAAGAAAATTTGAATAAGAAAATGTATGAGAAATTTGAATAAGAAACTGTATGCCAATTACAGTACATCCTGAGATTGCTAGAAATGCAGCATTTACAATGAATTCTGAAGATACATGCACATTCAACATGTAACACACGCATATATAAAAAAAATGTTGAATAATAAAAAAAATAGAGAAAGGCAATCGCTAAGTACCGCCTCCATCAGATGACAGGTGCGTCAGAGCGTGCGTCACGAACACCAGAATTCTAATAAACAAACTGCCTATCTTTCACTTTTTTTTGGTGGATCATCTCATTCTGTTTGTGACACTGTATGCTACAAAACCATGCCATGTTTTAAAGTCAAGTCACCTTTATTTATATAGCGCTTTATACAAAATACATTGCATCAAAGCAACTGAACAACATTCATTAGGAAAACAGTGCGTCAATAATGTAAAATGAAAGTTAAAGGCAGTTCATCATTGAATTCAATGATGTAATCTCTGTTCAGTTTAAATAGTGTCTATGCATTTATTTGCAATCAAGTCAATGATATTGGTGTAGATGAAGTGACCCAATCAATCAATGTAGTCCTCCATCCTGGGCAAAGGGAACGAGTCTGGGACTGTCACTGCATTAACCTTACGAAAATCTGTGCAGAACCGTAGCGTACCATCAGATTTAAAAGTAAACATGGGGAACTCCACGGGCTACAACTAGATCTGGATAGGCTAACTAATTTCGTATTAAGTAGTCGACTTCTTTCATTATCTCTCTCTTAACCAGTGGACAACGATAGGCATTCTGCTTTATTGGTGCCGCTATCCCAATGTTGATATACATAACTAACACATGACTAAACAGAGAGAGAGGAGAAGTTATTAACAACATTACATCACGTTTCTTCAAGAGCTCCGAATTGGGCAACCTAACACCCTGATGACCTTCACCGAGCCCTGCAAGCCCATCGTCAAGCTCCCCCCCAACATAAACCAAAAAAGCAATGGTGTTGCCTGGAGCAAAAGTCTCCGGAGTTTCTTCCTGCTTCTCCTGATCCACATCTCTGGAGTAATAGGGCTTCAACATATTAATGTGACACAGACATTTCTTTCTTTTACGGTCAGGTGTGTAAATGATGTAATCAGTTTCAGACACTTTACTATCCATCACATAGGGTCCTGAAAACAGAGCAGTAAGGGCAGCGCCAAGCACAGGCAATAACACCAACACTTATTCACCTGGTTTAAATTGCCTTTTAACCATTTTTCTGTCGAACCGCTGCATCATGCCTTCTTGGGACAGAGCCAAAGCCCTCTTTGCTATGGAGGTGGCATGGTGCAACCGCCCTTGATTCTGGGATACAAAATCCAATACATTAACCTTGGGCAAGGAGCCAGACACCAACTACTCCTTCAATACAAGTTCAGTCGGACTAAACCGCAGAGACTCTTTTTTAGCATTTCAAACAGCAAAAAGCACATATGGCACACCTTCATCCCAGTCTCTTTCTGTATCATAGTAGAATTTATTTAACATGGATTTAAGCGTCTGATGCCAACACTCAATCGCACCTTGTGATTCAGGGAGATAAGCACTAGACACAGAATGCTAAATTCCCGGTGCTTTCAATGTCTGACGGAAAATCTTAGACAGGAAATTTGTACCTTGGTCAGTTTGAACAAGCTTTGGCAATCCAAAAGTGGTAAAGAATTTAATTAGAGATTTTGTGATGTCGTTAACGGTGATGTTCCTTAATGGCACAGCCTTTAGGAAAACGGGTGGACACGCACATCACAGTTAACAAAAAATGATTCCCAGACTTAGTCCTAGGCAAGGGACCATTACCATCCACAATAACATGATCGAATGGTTCACCAACAGCCAGAATTTGATGCAGCGGAGCAGGAGGCACGACCTGGTTTGATTAACCAACAATTTGGCATGTCCCACAAGTTCTGCAATAATGTGTTACAACCTGATAAACAGTGTCACAACCCCAAGTCAGATCATCTGCCATCCCACCCAGAGGAACCCACTTAAGCATCAACCCTCCATCCTCAATAAGAAAATGCTGCTGACTTGAACACCCACTAACATCATACTCTGCTGCAGCAAAACATTTAGCTAAGGTAAGATCAATCTTTTGAGCCTTAATAAGGACTTTGCGAGTTAACGGCAATATTTCCTTAGAAACAGTGACAGAGGGAGTAACACTTACAGGACACTTCGAGACTGTTCTGTGCTTCTCCACTAGAGTACAGCTGGTCCTCCCTAAACACAAAGGAGAAAAGCGAATCTGCGAGATCTAACCCTTGGGCCTGCTTACGAACCAGTGCCCTAGTCAATACATGGACCAAAAACACTTTTCAGTTTCAGAGATGGGAGTATCCACCACCTCTAGATCCGGATAAACTTTTCCGCCAGCAATGTCATTTCCCATGATAAACTCTACACCATGAACTGGAAAACAAGCCCGAACAGCAACAGGAAAGAAACCAGATGCTAGCTTGGACTGCACATGAATGGAAAGTAAAGGAGCAGGCACAAAACTCATCCCTATCCCTCAATCTACAGTGCTCACATCACAAGCAGACTGAGGAGTTAATTGTAGTACAGTAGCCAGGATGAATGAACGTGAGCCACCTGTGTCTCTCAGCACTGTGACCGGACGCTGATCCTCAGGTTTCCCTATGAGGGATACCAGTCCCTTGGATATAAATTGCTTGAAGCAGTCATCAGGTTCTTTCAAAACCAGCTGACAACCTTTTGGTGGTTTAGCCATTAGAGACTGAGGCTTTCTTTTATACAGAACACAGTCTGCAATAAGATGATCTGATTTATTACAATAAAAACAACGTTTGTCACCCTGTGACCCTGAGCTAGTACGAATGCTCTGAGGGTTACAAGGTTTTTTTTTCCAGTATCATCATTAGAGAACGAGTACTGTCTGGCGGACATGTTCTTGTGTTTCAACGCAAACTCATCAGCAAGCGTAGCAGCCTGCTGCGCCGTGGTTACTTTCTGTTTGTTGAGATAAACAACAATCTTCTCAGACACAAAGTTCTTAAATGCTTCCAAAAGCATCAACTCGTGAACTGAAGCGAAATCATTGACTTTACATGCTGCACACCATCTATCAAACAACATCCCTTGTTCTCCAGCAAAATTAATGTACGTCTAGCGTACCCCATTTCTAAGAGCCCTGAAATGTTGCCTATAGGCCTCAGGCACTAACTCATACACCCCCAAAATAGCGCTCTTAACTTTTTCATAGGAGCCTTGCAAAGACACAATGAGCAAGCCTCCTGAGCCTTCCCTGACAGTTTACACTGTAACAGGATGACCCACACATCTTTTGGCCGACTCAGGGCAACAGCAATATACTCAAATGCAATGAAATAGCTCTCAAAGTCGGTTTCACAGGAAACAGGGACCAGAGAAATATGTTTACTCAAATCAAAGTTACTAGTAGTTTTAGATCCTGATGACAACATACTGTCCACCGCGGCTGGAAACTACGCTGACTAACTCCAACTCACGCATTCTTATGGCTGTTTCCGCCTCCAACTTCTTTAACTCCACCACCCTGGTTGACTCAACTATCTTTTTAAGCTCTTTTTTCCCCTCCTAAACTGGTGCTCACGTTCATGTTCCTTTCTCTCTAAATGGAGCAGAGCCAGACGAACCTTCAGCCATGTGTCCCCTCCAGAGGTAGGAGAGGACTCCGCAGACAATGGATAATACTTCGGCAGGGTGAACTTACACTCTGCAACAACAACACTCTGCACCAACCCATCAGTCACAGCTGCTCGCAACTCCGTTTTAACCAGGGAGCTAGACACAGATAAACCATAATCTTTAGCAATAGCAAACAGGTCAGTTTTTTTTTTTACATACACATAGCTGCTCTAGTGTAGGATTTGCTCTTCTAAAGTAAACACAGCCATCCTCACTACAATATCTACATGACTAACACAAATGGATACACTAACACTAACCAATAATGCAACAAACGTACATACACCCAAGAAAAAATAAAAAAAACAGATAGCATAGGTTACACAGAAGAACAGTCACACACATGCTTTCACAAAATAACCCACCCCCAGGACTTGCGTACCCAAAACTTAGCCTAGTCTGTTTTCTGGGGCTTGCCGGGCTCAAGGCAACTTTAAAGGCAAACTTCGGCAGCCGGAGCACTGAAAACCTACCCCCGACAGGGATCTCGTCCCCACCCAGGATTCGCCCCGAAAATAATAAAGGAAAAATAACAACCAAGTGCCTGATGGAAAGACTGCAGAACAGCCTAGCTAGACACTTCTAACTAGCTGGGGAATTCGTCTGGAAAGACTGGACAGTGAAACCCCACACAAAACAATTTCAACACCAATGAGAACTACTTACAACTTTATTCCATGCAACCCGAAGTGTTTGGAAAACCATATCTCGGGCGAGCTCCCAAATTGTTATGAACCTCCAGCGAAAAGTCCAGAGGAGGAGAAGGTTTGCAATAACAACAATTACAATAAAAACACTTCGGATTGAAGAAACAAAGGAAACTGGTTTTCCGTAAATATGGTGTTTTATTTTACCAATTGAATTAACCCAAAAAGATATAACAGATACAAACAACTACAACAAGGAAAGAAAGAGCAAACACATTAATCTTTCCTACCCTCTCTCCACAGAGAGAGTAAACCCCCAACACGAGGATCTAACTTGTTACACGCTACTACTGCAGGAACTTCACGAACGCCCCTTCAGTATCACCCAGCTCTAGTAAGCTGTATGCATCTAGACGTCTGCTCTCCACCCCATTCACAAACTCCTGCCTGTTCTCTTCCCTTTTACCAGCTCTCGCTCTCCTGCTGATTGCCAACAGGTATTCCTCTAATTAATTGGCAACTGAAAACAGGTGTGCACACAGGACCTGTGAAAGACAGACAAGCAGCAGTACATCTAGGCAGACATACCCACACACACACACGACTAGGGATGGGCGATACCACATTTTTTCCATGAGATACGATACCGATACTTTTTGTTACAATTTTAACAATACCGATACCAGTACCATTACTGCTTATAATTTTAAAAGTGTATGCAATTTTTCTAAATAATCTTAATTCCATGGCTACAAGAACGATGATTTGTGGTGTTATTGTTAAAACCTTGGGTAATTTTCGTAAGGGAACCTGACAAAAAAAAAGTTCACAGGAATGTGCCTGAAAGTGATAAACGGGCCTCATTTTTACGTAAATGTTTTATAATTTATTGTAATATATATAAAAAGTGTATAAGGTGTGCATTGTAGCTGACACCTAAACGAACACATTACAATTGTTTTATGACTGCAAGTCTTTCTCCTCAAAATCTATTGAGCTTCAAATTTGTGTTTGAGCAAAAAAGTAGCACAATTTACATATGATTTACAGTTTATTTTAATAAATATCAAACATTCAATTCAATTGTGCATTATAGCTACACTGTAAAAAATTGCTGTAGTTTATACAGCAAGATTTTACAGAATTTTACTGTATAAACATTTTACAAGATGTAGTTGTAATTCGCAATGCATTATGGGTCAAATAAGGTTTTACAGTTGTTAACAGTATATTTCCACGTCAACTGTAATTCATTTACAAGAAGCAGGTGTTTCCTACACTAACTTAATGTAGTGTGACATTATGGGATTGCGCGTGCATCATTCAAATTCAAAAATATATGTGTTCAACTGTCCCATATTGACTCAACGCCTTACTATAATAAGTGAAAGACATCTTTATATGCCCGACTGGACAAGTTAGCCTGATTAAAAAAGAAAAAAGAAAAGAAAAAAAGACTGAGGAAGCATCGAAAAGCGAGACTGATTCTGATTATATTAACGTTTCATTCAACATCAAAACAAGCTTAACCGCACACATAAACTCAAGGAAAATACATGAGGTAAATGTTGAACTGTTGAGTTTATTCATAACATATGATATAAGAAGCATCACAAGTGTGCTGTTTTTCTGAGTATCACGATTGCAAATACATAGTTCAATAAACAATTAGTTAACAAGTTACTTACTGTTTTAGACACAATATTAACTGTTGTTGTATTTAACCAACGAATAAAGTTCCAAACAAAGACCAAAGCAAAACTATTTTGCTCATTCTCAAATCAAAACTCTCCAAACTTGAGCTAAATGATTCATCTTTTTGAACGGATCGGTTCAGTGAATGACTCAGTTGATTCCCTCATTAAGTTATTTACTGCCACCTAATGGCGGTTTAGTTTCAGGTTTAATAAGTATTAACATTTAACATAACATTTATTAATTGTATTTTCAAATTCCATATAATTTTGCATTCTTAATTGTTTAATTTGATTGGTGGTACAGTTCTACAATGTAATATTACAATTTATAATTATAAATTATATAATTTATTATTGTTTATTCTAAAATATATGCCTTTGGGTGGGTGTTAATTTTGGTCTCATTTACAGTACATAATGCTTTAAAGAAATCACAAGATTATTTTATTTATGTTTTGTAGGTGCAAAGAATAGCTGCTGATGTGGAGAAATGTTCGATGCTTCAAGACTCTGAAGCTGATTTTATTAGGTTATATATTAATTATTTAAATAATTTGATAAACTTGTAATTTAGATTACATTTTATATTGAAATACTACATTGTAGGTTACATTATTGTTTATATTTATTCATTTCAGGTCCACCCAGTGGCTTTTGACTATTTGAGGGTCAGATGGTTGTGAATTCATACCTCAACATTGTGCGTCCCGGGAGCAGGCATCTTTTGTACACATTAAATTTTTTCAAAGGTAACAAGTTTTACTTAAGGTTACTTATTCAAAATGAAATGTAGTCATTCATCCCTGTTAACTGTTAATTAATGTCGTTCCAAACCCGTAAAAGCTATGTTCATCTTCGGAACACAATTATAGATATTTCAGTTGAGAAGCGGGAGGCTTGCGTTTGTCCCACTGACAATTAACAATGTCTAATCCCAGAAAAGTATGAAAAGATTGTCAGAATAGTCCATCTGCCATCAGTGGTTCAACTGTAATTTTACGAAGCTACAAGAATATTTTTTTTTTATTCAAAGAAAACAAAAATAACAAATTTATTCAACAAAGTTGTAATTTTTTATAATGTCAGCCGCACCACACGGATACGCTGATTTTGTTCAAATCAAAGCGTAACTAAACATAGAAAGCGTGTCCATGTGACCCAGCTGACACAGAACAGGCTATGTAGTGTGTGTCCAACAGATCCTCTCCAAAAATGGCACTACACTGACACAGAGGTGACTAATTGTTGAATAAATCCTTATTTTAGTTTTCTTTGCATACAAAAAGTATTGTCGTCGCTTCATAACATTACGGTTGAACGACTGATGGACTATTCTGATGATGTCTTTCATACTTTTCTGGGCCTTGACAGTGGTATTTACTGGAGAGTCTATGGGACAGTCACAATCTTCCCGGTTGCATTCAAAATATCTTAAATTGTGTTCCGAAAACGAACGAAGCTTTCACGGGTTTGGATCGACATGTGGGTAAGATTTTCATTTTGGGGTGGAGTAACCTTTTAAGTACTGGTAAATGCTGATTGTATTGTATAAGTGGCATTTTGACATTTATTTTATTGAGCTAGTTTCATTTGATACATAACTTTATTCTGATGCTTTTGCTTGTTTTTATTTGAAGATGTTTTCTTGGAATCACAACACTCACTGGATACAAGACGGAAACATAGAGGCAAAACAAGTGGAAAAGTCTCAGAAGAGGGACAACCCTCATGTGTGTGCTCATCTCAGAGAGTTGATGGACTTTCAGTATGTATTTATTAAATTGTCTTTTGCAGGACTATTCTTAATTTAATAGAACATAAGCTCAAACAACAGAATTTGTGATTTAATGTTGATTCCAGCATTTCATTTGAATCCTTTTCTTTAAAACATATATTTTTTTTAAATTTTAACATTTTTTTAAAAATTATACAAATTCTGTTGATTGACCTTCATTTTTATAGAAAGTTAATGTTCTACTCTGAATATGGCTTTTTTTAAATAGTTATTTGTGATGCTATGCTATTTTTATGATAAGATTTAACTGTTGAAAGACTGAAAATTTTATTTTACCAGTAAAAGCCTTGCAATGTCTTTCTGCCAGTTTTAATAAATACTTATTTGCATCATCATTGACTTGGTTTTCATTCATTTGTAAATGTATTAAGATAGAGCTCATGATAATGCATTTATATCAGTATTTTATAGTTTACTGTTAAAATTATTCTTTAAAGCAGTTTCATTGTAAAATTATTACAACATCATATTGTATTTAGGGGTATTTACATGATTTTATTGGCAACTTTTGTTGCCAGTTAAATACTGTAATTTAATGAAATTACAAATAAATGCTGTAAAATATATTTACAGGACTTTATTGGCAGCTTTTTTGCCAGGTAAATACTGTACTTTAGTGAATTTACAAAATATTGCTGTAAAATAAACTACTTGTAATATTCAATGTTACTGTAAAAAATACTACAAACTACTGTATTTCACATACAGCAATTAACTGTAATTTGCTTTGCAGTAATGTCCTGTAATCCATTTTACAGCAATTAACATCATTTTTACAGGATTTTATTGGCAACTTTTTTTGCCAGTAAAATCCTGTAAATTCTACAGTACATTTTTTACAGTGTAACACCTACATGAACAATTACAGTTGTTTTAATGCTACTGAGGATAGAAAAGTGTATACTAATATCGCATGTAACTTTAGAGACAGTCTCTAAATTTGAGACTCTCGAACGTCCAACGTCAAGCCAACTTCATTTTTTCATAGTTTTCTTTTCTCTGCGCCGGATTGATGATGTCCTTTACCCAGCCATAGATGTCCATCCATCAATTATGAACATTCCACCGAAAACATGAGGTGCGATCGGTCGTGAGCGTGGATAGGAGAATGGTGCAGTATTTTTTTTTTTTTTTTGAGCAACTGGGATTGTGTGCCCTCTGGGATTTGGTGCCCTACGCAGACTGCATATTCTGCGTATAGGGAGCGGCAATACTGCTGTCATCTTTCGCGCAAGTCGCGACCGTGCATGCCATGTTGTGATGGCTAATGGCACATTGCACTGCGCGAAGCCGCAGACCAATCGGTGTTAACGTTATACCACTGCGTCTGTGAGACCTTTTCTTTTTATATCATACACACACAGTCCCGATTGGCTTGCACACACTGCTTAAAACACTTAGTTATAAAGAAATTATAAATATAATTAAGTATCGATACTTTGCAGAAAATATCGATACCAAAATAGAGGCTTTTGAGCATCGATATATCGATACTGCAGCATCGATGTGCACGTCCCTACATACAACCTAAGGGCCGTAACAGGACAGTATGTGTGACAGCAGTCAAATAATCAAAGTCACAATTGATCTTCAAAAACACATCACTGTGCTTGGCCAGTAGGTAATGGAGTTTGAAATGTTGAGTTTCTGTGAGATCCTGAAGATTTATTTTGCTCTGGAAACGGCAACTGCTCCATGGTGCTTACCTCCACTTAAACGTGATGTTGCTGAACAGGCATTCGAGTCGATTAACGCGTATACGAATGAAACATTTTCTGCTGATAACCCCAAAAATAACTTAAATTACGCTTTGATTATGCAAAAAAACTTGATTATGCGATCACCTAATTTTATGCATAATCAGCCAAAGGCCGCATATTTATGAAGGGGGTCGCATTTTTTCAAATACGCCGTACTTTTGCTGCATAAGTTGCCGATTTCAAGAAGCAAAATATGCGGGGGTAGCATGATTTCATAATCCCTGTTTTTTTTGTTGCAAAAAAGTCACATATAGCAGAAAGTTGAAAAATTTTGCGTTTACTTCACACAAGTAAATCGACCATTATTTCCAAAATGGGAACCTTATGAAGTGTCGTAATTACACAACGCGAACATCATCTGCGAAACCCCGCGGTGAAACCAGGGTGAAGCACGCAAATTATTCTCATTTGCCAACAAAAATAAGCGCAAAAGACCGCGCCAAGCAGGTCTTACATGACAGTGGGGGCAGATTATTTTGAGAGAGGGATGAGGATTAAGATGGCGAATGATAGGCCAGTGTTAGAGGCTATGGAGTTAGTTTTCATTTTCACAGTGGACTGTTGTAGTATCATTCAGAAGTTTATACACCTCTACATTTGTAAGATTGCACTTTTTTTGTTACAGAATACAGTAGTACCAAAACCTTACAGTTGTAAGTATATTAGTAGTATGTAAAATAATTTACGTTGCAGTAAGAGATTGCATTTTGCAATTCCTGTAAAACAGCATTTTAAAAATATTTTATTTATTCATTTTTACAATTTTTACATTTTTACAAGCTTGTCATGTCTACTTTTAAATTAAACAAGTGCTGATGAAAACAAATAGTCTGTGATAAAGTAATCCACAAAAAAACAACACAATGTCCGTTTTTCACATCTCTCTTCATTATCTTCAAATGAGTCCACGCCCCCGCGCTGAACGCGCTATTCAGATTCAAACTGAAGCGCGCGGCTTGAATAGGCCCACACAGAAGAAAAAGCAGCCAGACTGTTCTTCAAGTTCTTTTATTTTACTGTTTGCTTCGCAAGGCCAGGAATAATACATATTTCACCCCAAAAAGATGTGATGTGGTTGAGGATTTGAGATTTGGAGCACTTTATTCAGCAGAGATCATAAACATGAGTAAGTCTCTTTTTATTTATTTATATACTTGTACTAGTTTTCACATAACGTGTAAACATTTTACTAGTTAGTTTTTTTCCAAAGACTTTTTCCAAACTATAATTCCTGACTAAATGTATAATCAAGTGAAATATTATGAAGTTTCAGTTACAATATTCAATAATATACAATTCAAAAGCTTGATGTAAATAATATAAATGTAACTGTAACAAATGTAAAACAATGCTGTTCTTTCAATTTATTCCCCCTAAAAAACCTGTAAAAATATTCTCAGCTCTTTTCAATATTATTAATAATGATAACAATAATAATAATAATAATCACAATAAATGTTGTTGTTTTGTTTTTGTTTTTTTTGTAGAAAATAAGATTGTTAAAAGGATTTCTGAAGGATTGTGTGTCTGGAGTAATGATGCAAAAAAAAAAAAAAAAAAAGTTTGAAAGTCAGCTTTGATTGTTCCTAATAAACTGTTTAACTGCTCCCCCAAGTGGATATTAAATTATGTTGTGGGATAATTAAATATATTCTAAATAAACTACAAACATAAAATTATATAGATGCATTTTGTTCTTACATTCTTTCTTGTAACTCTTCCCTCTCAGTGACACAAGCTGACTTAAAGGCTCCTTATGCAGCTCATTATGCAGGCCTTTGTGTTCTCAGGTGTAAATCACAATTATATTCATGATAGTTGACACCTACTCACATATGACTTTTACCAACAAAAAGTCTCTTAGAAAATTTAACTCAATAGTTTTCTGTGAGTGAGTAAACAAGATGATTTTCACATAATTTGGAAAGAAAAATTCTAGACTACAAGCTCCAGTTCTCAAAAGTCCCGGGAACCAATGTTTTTCACTAACCACACATAATATTTTTTTTTCTCAAAAATACAATCATGTAAATACATGCATTTCACATATTATTATTGCCCAGTTTGTGTTGATTACAGTGATATTAGATGATATTACCTATTTAAATATTTATAAGAAACTGAAAAAAAAAAGCACAAATGTCAGGGCATGACAAATCTTCTCCAGGCCCCAAAAGTACCCTTAGACTCCAGCGGGTTAAATACTGCTTAACCCAGTTCTGTTTTCTAGAATTTCCATCACCTTAAAGGCAGACTTCATTGAATTTTTATCCATTCTTCTATAATCAATTCACCAGGCTTGGAACATCATCCACTAAACTATGGATGTTTATGATCCCTACGGATGCACACAGTAGATGGTGCTCTCTGAGCAGCAGCCTGCTGTTCAATAACAGTTTTAGCAAGGGAAAAATGGTCTCTCTCTGTTTGACTCTAGATTGCTCCTACATGCTTGTCTGGTCACCAAACTTGCCTTGGCATCTCTTCAAACTGTCTCTTTAATTCCTCCAGTTCAGCTATAGCATCGACTCAAGGACCATGAACTTACACCGAATCAGGAACCAGTAATTGAAACTGTTCTGGATGCCAATATGTGGAAGAGGGGAATATGCCATAGCTTTGTGGGGGATAATTAGCACTTAATCTAAGAAAGACTGTGTGAGAAACAGAATACTAGTCCTCCCACCCAAAGCTTTTAGTCTTTGTATAAGTGTCTCTTGTATGTTGTGCCTGTCGTGGTGCAATGTGGAAATGCTCAAGATGTGGTAAGATGCCACACTCCTTACCAGTGTTGTGGGTAACGCGTTACAAAGTAACGCGTTAGAGTACTCTAATTACTTTTTTCCTGAAATGTGTAACTTAACGCGTTAGTTTCGTGTGTAAGTAATCAGTAACTTCGTTATTTTAAAAAAAAAGTAATCCGTTATTTTAAGGAAAGGAAAATCCCGACTGCAGCCTGCTTTTTTTCAAACAGTAGGCCTAGGTCTATTGTGCCACCTGCGGATGTATCAGCGGAGCCGAAGCTCTGTGATCGTAAAGTCAATGGCTGTGATGCGTCTGTGCCCTGCGCCTGACCCTGTGTGTGTGTGTGTGGGTTTTTTTTTTTTTTTCGAACTCCCGGCAAGATAGCAGAGAGGACAGCGTTTGGTTTATGGAAGTACGCACATTATTTTCAATTTGTCAACGAAAAAGAAAAGAACATAACGGTAAAATGCACACTCTGCTTTGGTGAAAAGCTTCTGTCGACCGCCAAAAATTCTACCTCAAATTTAACGCTACTTTTTAGTCACTACTTTGAAGAGTAAATGTAAGAGGACTGTGTTAAAGCGAATTTAGGCTTGTGACTGTGAGTGACACTTTAATAATAATTAGTTCGGCTATTAAGCGATTTGTCATTTGCCTGTGTGGCAGTGAAGGATTTAATTCGGTTTGTTATCATTTTTGTTTGACAGGCAGCTGTTAATTTCTGTTAGATCATTGGCTGGCTGGTTGTTCATCATTTCTAAATGGATTTAAATCTGCAAGCATGTTTAAGGTTGTGTTTACAAGTAAGCATACTTGTACTTTGATAACTGCATTATTTAAAGTTAAAGAAAAATCAGGAGTTATCTTGTGGTGCTCATAATATACAGTAGCCTAGGCTACCCGGGCTGGGTAACGTTAGGTGCGAATTTTGATTAATAATATGTTCTGTGATAATAAATAAATAAAACGCCATGTGGAATAGCCGATTGCTGACTGTCTTTCCTGTTATTGTTATCCTGCAGTGTTAATTTAGTCGGATGACTGACGTTATTCATTGTCGGGAGTCACGACTTCTAGGTGCATTTAAAGGGGCCAGGGGCTGTGTCTGTCATGTGTGAGCCGCTGCAAACGGCTTTTAATTTTTGGTAACGCATGAGTACTCTAACGCGTTACTTTTATGAATAGGTAACGCTGTATCATAACTGATTACTTTTAATTGATGGTAACTTTGTAACCTAACTAACTACTTTCCAAAGTAACTATACCCAACACTGCTCCTTACTATAAGTGAGTCAAAAATTTTGTAAACATGTTCAACTTTAATATACTGACATTTATTTAAACTAATGGAATTATGATTCTTCACTTTTTTCCAATGGAGAAGTGAATCAAATTTGAATGAAATCAGTGAAATAAATAAAAATATAGAAAACAATAAAAATTAACAACTCAGTAACCAATTCAGTTGAGTAAAACAAATGTGTCCTCCTTGTTTACCCACAGAAGAAAGAGTTTCACATTAACAATCTGTTTACTCGGATTCTTCAACAACTACAACAACAACAACAACAACAAAATCATGCCAGAGCCCAATGCAGGTCATAAAAAATAAGTAATTTTTGATTGTTCAAGAATTAAAAAGTTGTATTTCCAAGATTCATTTGATTCATCCCATACAAACTGACTTTATAATCATTATTAAGAGAGGTATGTTTGTTCCCTTAAATCTACTTCATTTACAATATAATGGACTGTATCATATCTTGATATTGTTTATTTAAGATCTGCACAGTATTTTACAACAGCTTGTGAGTGGTTAGATGTTTTGTTATTAGAAAGTTTCCTGTGGGGCTTATGTTAATTGACTGATGTGAGCTTAATACTCCAACTGAAAAAAAAAAAAAAAAAAAAAAAAAAATATATATATATATATATATATATATATATATATATATATATATATATATATATATATATATATATATATATATATATATATTGATGGTAACCTTAATCATTCGACTATAAGCAACTTGCCATTTAACTCTCATTAGAGTATTAGTATGCTCAAGAATATGCTCAACAAGTTGATGTAATTGCAAAGACACTTATAGTCACTGTATCTGTTGGTTCAAAATAAAGTGTTAGCATATATTTACAGTAGCAGATATACTATTAATCTGATGAACACTAGTTAATATGTAGTTGCAGAGTTACTTATCAACAGCTGTCTAAAGGGTACCATCAAAATAATCAAACTGATATTACAATAAAAATAGTTTGGTAACTAACACTTTAAGGGGGTGGTTTATTCCTTTTCTAATATGATTGGGAGTGCATGTAAACACTCGATCGGATTGAAACGTGAAACTGAAAGTACTGTGCATGTGCAATGACGCAGAAAAATAGTGTAAAGACCTATGAGACGGAAAAAAAGAGCTGCTCTTCCATTCTAATAAAGTGTTGTATAAATGCATGTCCTGTCATTATAAAACTTTCCTGTCATTCGGCAACTGTGAAGTGGAGCAGAACAACCTACCACCAGTCCTTGTTTTGGATTCTCATTCACAGGCAACCCGTTTTGGGTGTGGGGAGGGGCATTTTTACTGCTTGATAAATATGAGCTGCATGGCACAGCAGTTTAATGTATATTTATCAATAAATGCCCATAAATGGATAAATATTAATTCTGCTGTTACAAACAATCAAAGAAACCATGTAGGAGAGTGGTTATTATTTGTGAGCAGTGAGAAACGTCTCAGGTTACGAATGTAACTATGGTTGCCTGAGTAAAGAACGAGACACTGCGTCCTCTAGGGGTCACTATGGGGAACACGTCGCCGTGACCCGTGTCTGAAGCATACATTGAAAAAACACCAACGAGTGAGGGGAGTAAAGGCCAGAATCATGGCAAACACTAAGTACCAACTCCACCATTTCTATGGGAGTTGCCCCTGGGATGTTAGACGGCTGTCCGTGACATTACCTGTTACAGCCAAAGGCCTAGGCTACATACCCACCTTACTCGTCAGGGTAGAGCTGAAGGCTCTTTAAAGCAGGGATAGGCAACTTCGGTCCTGGAGGGCCACTGTCATGCCGAGTTTAGCTCCAACCCTAATTAAACACACCTGAACAAGGCAATCAGTGTTTTCGAGATTACTAGATAGATTTTTATGAGGGCTGAAGCTAAACTCTGCAGGATAATGGCCCTCCAGGACCGGAGTTGCCTATCTCTGCTTTAAAGGGATACGGCAAATAACCTAGCACTTTATACTAAGTCTTGTAGGCTAGTGACAAATGGTCAAAAAGTGCTTTAGTTTTTGAGATACCCCTACCGGAGGTAGAACTAAATCCAGCAATGTTTTTCCTCATCTCTAAGGTCTCCCATATATGAAATGGATTCTTGGCTAAAAATATTTTACTGCTAAGATTGTTAAATTAACAGATATTGTTAAACACCCCAAAACCAATAAAGGACTAAAATATAGCCTGTCCATAACTTACATTAGGTAAGTGCTGATCTATATTTATGATACATTTAATAATGAGATACATTTCATAAGGCACAGTATACTATACAATTCACATGAAACACAGATCCAATTGAAGGTTAACATTGGAATGGAACACCTTTATTAAAATATCGTCGCTGTCGGGCGGAAACCTCGCATGTCCAAATTTTTACAAATTATTAAACAATCTAAAGTGTTGAAAATAGATTGAGAGCAAATCTCTTAACTCCATCGGACACTTCAATTGTCTGAGAATCCTCTGAGAACTCTTCTTCACTCCGCGGCAGGAACTTCAGAGGCATATTGTGTCCTCAGGATTTAAAGTCGCAACGATTGAGAAATCCTCATCGAGCAACACGTAAAGAAAGCTTTAACTCTGATTTTATCTGTGTTAAACTATGATATCAGTTATTGATGTATTTTAAAATGTCTACTTATTAATAGGCTTATTATTACTAGGCTTATTATATGTGTGCATTGAAGTTTTAAAATGTATCTAATTTCTAATTCTACTTGTATTGAATTAAATGTTTTGGATACCAGCATTAAATTATTGTTTTTATTATTATTTTACTGACTCGAAGTTGGCACTGTGCATGTAAAATACCCCAAGTAGGCTAACAGGTTTTATTTATGGGAGAAAAAAGGTCTGTCTACTGGCACCATGTAAGCCTATCTTTGCATAACTCTGTTTTTTTTTTCCACAATAAAGAATGAAAATAGTTAGGTTAGATACATTTGAGTAGGCTTGTTTTGTTAAAAATCGATAGCTGTAATACTTCGGTGCAGAAGGAAGCCTGTGAACCACGAAGGTAAGTTTGCCTGCAGATTAGGCTAATTCCCGCCTATTACAGCCTAGTCACCTCATCGTGTTTTGTTCTGCTTCACTTTCATAGCTCTTAAACGTTTAAAATGGAGTTTAGGAAGATGTATGTAACCACAGTTAGCTTTGGTTAACTATTGAAGTCTTTTCTCTTGTCAAAAGGCTCAACACGACCGCCAACTTTGTTTGCGGCAGATTAATTTCCGCCTTAATTTTTAGATTTTTCCCATTGAATGTTTACGGTGGTACAGCTCACCATGCCCTTGGTACGAGCTACCACGCCCTTGGCAGTATAACACCATCTGAAAAATCACTGTAGTGAGTCGGGAGTTGGAATTGCGAGTATTGAAAATGATCAGGATAGATTATTTTAGCATCTATTTAGCATAGCATTTCTATAGTTATTTAGATGATTTCGTGTAGCCTATGTCGTTAATTAGCATTGTTGTTAGTGTAACATTAGTATTGTTAGAAGCATAGTTAGTTAGTAGCATAGTATTGCATCAGATAGGATAGCATCAAGTTAGCATAGATTTATTTACAGTGGTCAGGATGGTACATGCTGGTTGCTGGTTGCAACAGCACGGACTGTATAATTTTCCAGCACACTTAAAAATTAGGCGCCAGTGGTTGCATGTACTTGGCCTGAAAGACTGCGAGTTCCCACCTAGAGCTGGAGTGTGCAAACTGCATTTTACGCGGGATTTCTTCTCCAACGCAATGGAGGTGGAAATGGGCTTCTCCACACAGCTCATGATGAAAAGCGATGCAGTGCCTTACTCGGAGACTGGCCCCATTCTCTCTTACGCGGCTGCTTCGCTAGCATCGTCAGATGCCGATCGCAATGCGGGAGTTAAGACAGAAGTTTGAGCCAGCGGCTTGAATTGATATGGCTCAGGCCCTGGCCATGTGTCCAAAGACACCTCGACATCCTCCACTTCAGGTGAAGGTGGGGGAGAAAAGTCCTCTACTTCAAATGAATGCTCTGTTGCAAAGCTACTTGCGTCACTAGAGTCACTCTCCATTTTAGCGACTCTGACAGCAGCTGTCAATTAATCCGTCACTGCGGGTCTCAGGTTCACGCCCCACCCGGTCACCCTCCCTCTAGGTTCGTCCCCTCTATCTCCGCTGTGCTCTGCCCACTTTTCAGCATTTTCCAAATATTGCCAGTGGGTGGAGTCAGGCTCTGACCAGGGGTTTAGCTACCCTTTAAAGCCTTATCTCTTGTCAAAAGGCTTGACGCTACCGCAGACTTGATGAACACTGCTGGCAGCAGCGAAGTCTGTGTCAATATCATTCTTATCAATGAGAGCGTAACCTCGTATCTCCCCGCTCCCAAGTCATAAATCTCGTATGTCTGATTAAACATGATTTGGGGGAAATGGTGTGTTAATGTTGGTATACAACAGTATATGATAGCAATATAAGGTATAATACCAACTTCTATGTTACAATGTTTAATACAGAAGATAATGGAAACTGTGGAGCAGAGGCAGAATCCCTTTGATCTTGATATCAAGCTGCAAGTGGTTAGGTTGCATCTGAGAAAGTTGCAAAAGAGCTCTCAAGCTTCCTCCAAGATGGTGCGAAGCACAATGCCATCTTTATGGAACGACGTCTGGCAAAATAAAAAAAGAACAAAGAGCTTCTGGGAGCCAGAGAAAATAAACCAGTGTGCAACCTTCAAGGACATGAAAACATCAGTTGGAGTCAGCATATCTAGAAAGGTCCACATGGACTCAGACGTGCTCTTTCGAAGATTACTGGCTGTCTCCAAACAAAGAGAGGTGTCCATGGAGACTGTGATGTCTCACGAACTCGCAGCTGTCCCACCCTTTTTGTTTTTTGATGATGGAAGCATGAAGAAGACAACAAAAGCTGACCTGGCCAAGAAACTCGATGCTGTTGTTGAAGAGACACAGCAGCTGCCAAATGTTAAAGAACCATCAGCATATACAGTATTGTAACACATATGCAGGTCATCGATTCATGGGTTAAATTCAGCCTGGTGCCAGCCTGGCTGGACTTAAATTATTTTATGATACCCGTGCGAGCCTCAAAGGAGAAATGAAAACCCCCAACCAAATTCCTGAACACAAAGGAAACCTTTCGTAGAAGTTCCTTACTTTCATCATTTTAATAATAATATGTATTTTGAGTATGTTTTGTGTGTACCATGGTTAATCCTTGTTATGCGAGGATTATAATTTTTCTAGCGTATAAATTGGAATTGTTTCTCAGAAGAATCATTTTAACTTTCTCAAAGAGAGCCATGTTCTGCAACCCCCACACTCCTTGGCAGCTCGTAAAATTTTACGACCACACAGGACCACAGGACAGGAAATCTAATCCTTACAAAAGAAGGGTAAAATGTACTCAAATGTAGTCTTAATGGATAGTATTGTTTTTGCGGTACATTAGAGGTTTCCCATATAAATCGGGACTATCTGCAGTGTTATCATGTGTAAATCAAATCTTTAAATGTGTGTAATTCTGCATTTGAATGTAACTTCATGTTTTGATCATTTATATATATTGTTTTTAGTATCTGTGTGATCGTCATGCTTTGACAGACCCATTTATCTAGAGCAAAGTAATGAAAAATGTATTTAATCTGGAATTACGAACTTGCTAGAATATCCCTGATGAAATCCGACAAGCCCTAAATCATCAGGGGGTTGTCTCCACAGAGACAAAGGAACTTTTCCCTCCGCTTCAGATCGCGGACGTTCATTGGCTGTTCACGCGAAAAGTGGCGTGAACCATCCCAAGCCATAAGAACCGGCCGAACAAGATCCGCCCGCTCTTCTCTTCTTCTCGTTCTTGGTTCTCGGACACACTGCTCTCCTGTGCGACCCTCGGCGTGGCCTTGGGCCGTGCTCATAATGCCGTCCCCCTCAGCACAGGGACTGAGAGGGGGAAGCCATTATCACGGCTCCTTCGGAAGCTTTCGTTTTCGTTGTTTTCTTTTCTTTTCTTTACTAAGTTTATTCAACTATTCGCCTCTCCACACAAGGAAGACGAATTCTGGAACATTGTTTGTTGAACCTTTCAAATACAGCACGAAGACAGAACAAAGGACCACGTGGCTCCACGCTCACGCCAAGATCCAGCGCAGCAAGTATCACTTTTCTATGGAGATTTAAATGCTGCTTTAAAGTGTTGCTATGATCTGATTGTTGTTGGCTTCCAAAAAGGTTACTGACTGATTTTCATACCTGAGCTCATTCTGTGATCTCTCTCGCTTTCTCCATTTTCTCTCTCTCTCACTCGCTCGCTCTCTTTCTGTCTCTCTCTCTCTCTTTTATTTGGATTCCGTTATGTCTTGTATAAAGGTTACTGTCTGTATTGTCGTACGCATATTTACTCTGTGTGATTTGTAGTTTGATGTATCACTAGTCGAATTATTAAAAACCCATATATAACATGATTGGCTTGGACTCCACCCCACTCACATTACGAGTCACTGAAAGGTCTGATCTTTAGCTACAAGCTTTAAATTTAGAAACTAAATTTATCATAAGGATAGGATAATGTTTTTATGGCCAGAGAATATTTTTCCTTGAATTATAAGGAGTGATAACTTTATTGAAAATTGATAGGTCAATCTGGTTTGCTGGACAAATCACTGTTTGATTTGCAGTAATTTACAGTAAGAGATATCACACTAATGGAAGAATGGAATATTGACATATCAATGAGTAAGTTACAGTGCCCTGTAATTAGTTATTGGTATAGACAATTGAGCTATTTTTCATAATCAATAAAATTAAATGTAACTGTCATCTGAGATATATATTAATCATATTCCTGATTAATTATTCAAATTCCCTATATATCATTTGAGTTAATTACTATGTAAAACTCATTGTTGTTACATTTTGGTGGAGATAACGCGGGCATTTCAAACATCGTTTTGTGAGCAATCAATCTGTGTATATGGTTTTTAATAATTTCTGCACGTGCGCTATGAAATTATATAACGTTACTTGTGAGATAAGTCGCAAGACGCGAACTCCTAACTGACTGAGGCAAAAAGCTGGTCAGTCAGCACGTTAGGTATTTATAGAAACTTAACAGTATAGTCACTGTTATTTTTAATGAAAGTAAACTGCAGTATAATGTTAAAAATATCCTGTTAAGAAAGACCAAAATCTTTTTACAGTGAGAACATTTTAATATGAAGGATTAAAAGATAAAGAAATCTTTTATTAGTTGCAACATGTAAATCTGAACATGAGCGATGTTCCTCTGATTCAGTTAAAAAGGCCTTGCTTATTAAATATCGTTATTGAATTTGTGGTGAACCACATGATATTCAAAAAATAAAAAATAAACGATAAAAACTCCTGGTCTAAAATTGGCTTAGCTACCCGATTTTTAAACCTAAAACATTTAAATCATAAGTGCTATTTTGATAAATGTCTATTGGAGTCAACAGATGGAAAATTCCTGTTTTGTTACATTTGTGTTTTGGAAGTGAACGGATCCGTCCTTCACCCTATGTTTAATATAGCACCACAGAATCAAAACTTTCTGTTTGTTACTTGTGATTTTTGCAGAAAATCAGCCTGACAAACGATCAGATAATTTCTAAGTCATATTGAAATTGTAATTCCGCTATCTAAACACCAGAGGGAACGCGTGGTTTAGAAATTTCAGGTTACGCCCTGCTTTCTGATTCCAGCTTGCATGAGTGCAAATTCGCCATCCCGTGGCCGTTTCAGATAATGCGCTCTAATTGCTAATCCAGTTCCCCTTGAGGTATTGAATTAGATGTTTAGATTCTCGATAATTATTTGCATTTACAGCTTTGCTCGTGCGAATATTATTACAGGGAAATGAAAAATTTTCCCTGCCTTTGACTGTTTACATTTACTTTGAGTTTGGTTCAAACATGATTTGAATTAAAATGTAATTGTTTAATAGTGGAAATCTAGATGTTTCAGGTCAACTACTGATTGACCCACTTAGAAGGTAAGCCATCTAGTGGCAGTCTCCTGTTAAATCGACTAACAGACCTCTGTCTTTTCTATTCTGTTTTGAATTGCATGTCCACTTTTACCCTTTTTGATTAATCTCACCCTGTTTGATTAATTTCATAATTATTAATGATAACTTACAAGCTATCATGGGTTATTATAGGATATTATTCAGACTTTCCTTTTAATTCTTACATGATTATTTTAAATTTTGATTTAAACCAGTTTTGATTTTTTAATTTGAATTAAGTTTTCTGCTCAGCAGGTTAAAGACAGAGAAGCAGTACTTCCCCCCCTTGTGGTGAAAACCAGCTACTCCTTCTCCCTTGTTTCATTCCTGTCTTTTATTTTGTTTTTTATTATTTTTTCTTTGCTCTTTTCACTTAGGTTATTTTGATAATTACCATTATTATCATAATTCCTTTGTTTTGTTTTATCATTATTAGGTAAAGCTGTTACCTTTCCTTTCTACATATATAGTTACTCAATTGATGTTAAACAAACCAAACCTTAATTAACTTTAAGTTTCCTTTGTTCATCCTTTGTGTATTTGATTGTAGAACTCTTTTGGTAATTGGACAGCCATCTCAGGATTCCAGTGAGCAAGGCTGCCCGACCGGTGCCTGACCACTGACTGCGAGTGAAACTCGGTTCCTCTTGTCTCTGTCCGTTAGTGGCACGCAGTGGAGACATCAGCAATTTGGCACTCCAGAGGTTGTGCTAAAAGTCACAAGCTGTTCATTGCCAGAGTAACGGAGGACCGGGGACACTGCGGTTGAGTGTTTGGGGAGCGCCGGAGAGGTTGACCCAGCCACTGGTTTCCCCCTGAATGACTTCAATTCACCCAGGTGAACCAAATGTGATAAAACCCATCCACTTATTATAAGCCACAGAATATTAGATATTCCCCCGGATATATTTTAAGTGTTTGACCCTTTTGCTTCTTTAAGCCACACCATATTTCTAGGTTTCCTACCCAGATAGCCCACTCACCTGTTGGCCCTATCTTAAAACCTAGCAGTAGGCTTAGGCCTCCTTATTCTCACTAACACATTGTGTTTCTATTGTTTTTATCTCATTTCAAGTGTTGTTTCACTTTGATCTTTTTCTCTGTTCTGTTGTGATTTGTTTCTTTCATTTCACATAGAGACAGTAACATGTGAGCCACCAACACAAAGTTAAATCGTAGAGCCAACCAGCAGCCGTTGTCATCACACGACCCGCTAGGCTACTGCCTGTCAAATCTCCATTTCAGGTCCTTCGTTGACCCAAGTTAATTGGCTAAGTATGAATATGAATATAGCTCGTTAAACGTAGAACGAACTTGCATTGGTCTTTTTGTGTGTGTGTGCTGTGTTTCTCTCGCCGACAGAGAGTCAGGATGTCCCAGGCATCCAGTCCAGCAGTCCAAGTGGGCCACCTCTCGACATGGTTGAAAGCAGTGACGACCCCCTTCCTGCCCAAGGACGCCAGTAACCTGCAGCACCCAGAGCAACTAGACACCGAGCTAGAGGAACTGATGGCGACTACTAAAGCGACTACTACAAAGAACTCGCCAGGATCTTCGGAAGCCTAGTTCACATTCTTGTCGCCCAGGCACGACTCAGTGAACGGAGCAACATCGCGGAGGAGGCCTGGAAGGACCAGGCCCCAACCCAGAGTCGTCTTGATCAGCTCCTCCTCGAGACCCAGAACCAGCGCGAGAAAGAGGACGACACAGATCCAGGGCTACAGAAAGGAGTTGAAAGACTTCACAATGCCCTGCAAGATCTTCGCCTCGACACAGACCAAAAAGAACAGCTGGAGAGAGAAGCCAGAATAGAACTCAACAAAAAACTCCAGCAAGGTGACGCTCTCCTAAAAAGAGCAGAGACTGAACTGAAAGAAAGAGACTATAAAACCTGGGCCTGCAAAACACACTTGCAAGCGGCCCGAGCTAAATTCAACAAGCTTATTCTGCAGAGAGACAAGCTCCAAGATGAACTTGACACTGTTCACACAGAACTGAGACAATCTCACAGATTACAGAGTGGCTGGATTGGAGAAATGCACACCACAAAGTTTCTCCCGGCCCGCCACTCCAACCCTTTCAGCCAAGAACCCAGAGCTGGAAAAGGGGGTGTAAGCTCACGGCTCAAGAAATCACCAGCCAGCTTACAAGAACACCTGTCAACAACGGAGGGGAGAGAACCCTTCCAGAGAACGCATGTCACTAAACCCTGCACTGCTCACAGAGAACTTCACAAGCTAGCCAGAAGCATCTCTACATTCAATCCAGATCCTGCAGGAGGACATGACGTTCATGCTTCTTTACAAGCCATTGACTTTCATTTGCAAACTGTCGCTAACGTGACAGATGTGAACACATTGTACCTGTTAAAAATCACGTCCAGCCGTGATGTGCAGTGTTTTCTGGATCGTCAACCAGAGACTGTCAAAGTGTACTACCAGCAACTGCTACAGGCTTTGATTCTTGAATTCTCTGATCCAAACTCAGACCATGGGCTCCTTATTGCTATGGACCTCAAACAGGGCCGATTTGAAAACCCACAGACTTTCTGTAGTCAGCTACGAAAAGCCTACTTCGGAGCATGCAACGAACCAGGTATGGAACAGGATGTCAACTTAAAAACTCTGTTCCTCCTAAACCTACATGCCAGTTGGAGTTTTCATCTCAGAGTCCCAGCGTGTCCACGTAACAGGACTACACAAGAGTTACGGAATTTAGCCCACAAAGCTTGCAGCAAGCAAAAGACTATTTGTGAAAAGACTGTGAAAAACCCCAAAGTCTCTGTCTCTGAGCACTGCTTGGAGTTAACCCTAGATGGCGCCCTACAACACCACAGTCACAGACATTTTTACAGAGAGTCAATACCGTTCCAAGCCAGCAGAGGGCAACACAATCGTGGTGGTGCTCATCCAACGCACCAGAGCGAGCGATTCCCACCATCCAGGACACAAAGCCCCAACAGCCGGCAGTGGAACCACTCTCGACACGACACTGGTAAGCTCAATCCTGAGCCTACGTCAGAAAAACACAGTGCAGCCCGTCTGAGACAGCAGAGATCCTGAGGGTGCTGAAAGATCTTCTTCACATGAAAACTCGCAAGGAAGATGAGCCAAGCACCCGGAACACTGCCCGTCATCCACAGACCACAGAGCTAACTGTCACAGCTCAAAGTGACAACAACACCCAAGCTCCACAGCCGACAGCTGCACACCCTGAACGAGACAGCACAGGCCCTCACACCAGGTACCACAAACACAAGGTACCAGAAAATGCTGTTTTGACTACCTGCCTTTGCAGCGAGCTACACAAGACCGGTCCTCACCACCCACCGATCGTCACACCTGCCCTGATGCCAACATTCCTGGGCAGCCTTGTCAAAAAGGGGGTGGGCTGAAAAGGAGCCAGCATGGAAGACCTGATCGACACAGGATTAAACCTGGCGGTGATCTCATCTCACCTTTTCAAAAGACTCCAATTTGAAGCTAAGAGACAAGATCGAACTCTTACACCTCAAACCTATGAACTGAATGTACAGGCGTACAGACAGAATGACATCCGGTTTGAACAGTTTATTTCCATTCACCTGACAATCGTTTCGATGAGTCTAATACATCCCATGTATGTCCCACCAATGAACACTCATACATCTCTCATCGACAAAGACCTGCTAGAACACTTTGACCCTTTTCTGAACTTCAAACAGCTAAAAGACTTTGCTCAAGTGCGAGAACCTCTTTCTCTCCAGCCACACAGGTTGCTAGAGCCAGACTGTCAGGTCACAGAGGTCATGGGAACCCCAGCAGCCAGCCATGAGTACAACGCCCTAACGACAGGCTCAAGTTCAAGCCTCTGTACCTTAGTCAACAAACAGGGTACGGTGGTACCAGCTTACACCAAAGGGGTCGCTGTTCGGCTCAACCTGCAATGTGGTCAAACCTTACACCACACGCTGGGTTTCTTCCAACCCTCACCTGAATGTGTGGAACTCGGACTCACACTTGCAAACAACAAGCATGTCAAACACCAACACCTGTTCCAGCAAGGTGATAACATCACAAAAACACACAATGTGATCGTGTACTGGAAGAAGGTAAAAGGACACTCGAAGCTACCAAGTCTAGACAAGGACTTTAAAGATCACACTGACACCCTTGCCAAAACTGGCACACTAAACAACATTCTGTGGTCACTCCCAACCCACTCACCCACCCACATTCAAGGTTGAAGTGATTACACACAGCATAAGAACTTTACTAGCTAAACAGCCTACCTCACAATCGCTTACGCTGGCTCCGTTGTCTACACAGACCAACATAGCGGACATGCGTGCTTCTGAAACTTCGATAATGACTTTGCTTTACCACCTCTCAGACCCCTCCATCCACCCTGGCAACCAGTCTACAGTCACTGACAACCAAAGTCCCAGACCACTGCATGGGCGAGGGCGAGCTAAACCCAGTCGCCGCCCACTAAGCAAAGAGGCTGCCCTGTCCAACCAAAGACAGCCCTCGTTTGTTTCTTTCTCCCCTTTCTCTCTCTCTCTCCCTATTATCTGTACCAGGATGCTGCTGTGGTTTGCCGTGCCATGCTGTCAGCCAAAGAGAAGACAGCTGCCACCGAGAAAACCGCTGAGACTCCTGATCACCGACGACAGGGCACACTACCCCAGCACTGTAACCGAACAGCTGTACAGCTGTACGGGGATCCGATGGAGAGAGGACTCCCTCACTCACACTGAGACCGATGTCAAACACATGTTCAGCCAACATGAGAAATTGACTGTTACACAAATAGAGTTAAGTGGACACCACCACCGCTCCAAACAGTTCCCGGGAGCTTTGCTCAGAGCCGCTGCTGCCGCCATAATGTTTAACATTGTTATGTCCAGTGTCAATGCAGCGAACCAGACCGTAAACTCCTTGAAACCTCTGTTTACTGTCTTCCAGAAGAACTTTACCCAGACTCAGCTGTTTACAGCATTAACAACAGACATGCTGTGGGAGGTTAGCTCCTCCAATGACAGCCTAACCACGAGTAAAACCCCACCATACATGATACCCTTAAGCCTTGTGTCAACTGTGCTGTCTTATGCCATCACCATGCCAGCTGACCTGCTACAAATACACCTGGCCAACTCTCTGGATAGCGCCTCCCTACGGCACGTCAATCCCAAACAGAGAGAAGTGAACGTGCTCCTGAACCAACCCATCAGCAGTCTACAGACCTAAAGACATTGTCAGTGTCAGGATGTGGAAAAGCAACACCCACACCAAAACACACATTCCAAATGTGGTGGCCTACCACGACAGCAACACACAGCTGTACCTGGCCCCAAACATGCACATGTGTACTTTGTCCAAAGACATTCATTATCTCTGCCTTAGCAAACCCTTCCTCAGACACAACTCTGAGGGAATCTGCGAGCTGCAACCCTGGGTCAGCGATACGCGCTGCCCTGCCGAAGCCAAGTCTCGTACACAAGTCACAGAAACGCAAGCAGAGATTGTGGGTAACAGATGGCTCGTCAACACTCCTGTGTGCGCAGCTACGCTGACCTACGACCAGCATGACACCGCCACCCGTGGCACAGGGACTGAGAGGGGGAAGCCATTATCACGGCTCCTTCGGAAGCTTTCGTTTTCGTTGTTTTGTTTTCTTTTCTTTACTAAGTTTATTCAACTATTCGCCTTTCCACACAAGGAAGACGAATTCTGGAACATTGTTTGTTGAACCTTTCAAATACCGCGCGAAGACAGAACAAAGGACCACGTGGCTCCACGCTCACGCCAAGATCCAGCGCAGCAAGTATCACTTTTCTATGGAGATTTAAATGCTGCTTTAAAGTGTTGCTATGATCTGATTGTTGTTGGCTTCCAAAAAGGTTACTGACTGATTTTCATACCTGAGCTCATTCTGTGATCTCTCTCGCTTTCTCCATTTTCTCTCTCTCTCGCTCGCTCTCTTTCTCTCTCTCTCTCTCTCTCTCTCTCTTTTATTTGGATTCCGTTATGTCTTGTATAAAGGTTACTGTCTGTATTGTCGTACGCATATTTACTCTGTGTGATTTGTAGTTTGATGTATCACTAGTCGAATTATGAAAAACCCATATATAACATGATTGGCTTGGACTCCACCCCACTCACATTACGAGTCACTGAAAGGTCTGATCTTTAGCTACAAGCTTTAAATTTAGAAACTAAATTTATCATAAGGATAGGATAATGTTTTCATGGCCAGAGAATATTTTTCCTTGAATTATAAGGAGTGATAACTTTATTGAAAATTGATAGGTCAATCTGGTTTGCTGGACAAACCACTGTTTGATTTGCAGTAATTTAAAGTAAGAGATATCACACTAATTGATATGAAGAATGGAATATTGACATATTAATGAGTAAGTTACAGTGCCCTGTAATTAGTTATTGGTATAGACAATTGAGCTATTTTTCATAATCAATAAAATTAAATGTAACTGCCATCTGAGATATATATTAATCATATTCCTGATTAATTATTCAAATTCCCTATATATCATTTGAGTTAATTACTATGTAAAACTCTTTGCTGTTACAGTATCATTGATCTTCTTGGATCTTCTTCAAAGTCTCAATGATTCAGCTTTTCAAACGTTCAAAAAAATGACCTGGGTGAGTGCGTCTTGAAAAGGATCGCAACTTTAATGGGGAAGGAAGGTAACAGCTGTGTCGTTATAGTGTCTGATAGATATGTCCACTAACACTCAATCAAAGATCTTGAAAGACAAAGAAGAGGCACCAAGATGGGCATCCTTGCACAAACCTGGATGAGCTGAGGTACACACTAGCATCTACCACAGATTTGTCAGCAGCAAATCTACCTCCAACAGAAGATGGCTTTCCAGCAACATGTGCTGAGAGCCATGTACCAAACAGCAGTGTGGCGTCACAGCTACCTGGCCAAACCTCTTCTCTGGAACCCAGTTTTCTTAGAGGATGGAGGCTCAGAGAAGATGGGTGCATTAAATCTGTGATGTTCCAGAAGGCACCAGCACCTAAAGGAGTTAGAGACCTCACCCACCTCTACTGTAAAGACGGAAACTGCAACAATGCCACCAAATGTCAGTTTCTTTCAGTGGGCTTGACCTGCACAGAGTTTTGCTCTTGCCCTTTCCCAGACTGTCCATATATGACCCACTTTGTCAATGATGACAATGGGGGTTGACCCCAGAATGGTCCAAGAGGGTCTGGCTGCAGGCTTGCACTTGCTCTCTCAGACTTGCATTCTCAGACTTGCACTCTCAGACACTTGCACTTCTGCTAGTGACATCACTTGCAGTCTTTATTTTTTATTTTGTCTAATTTTTTATTACTTTTTGTTTTAATTTCCCAACATCTTATAACAGTAGCCAGGTGGCGAAGACAAGAAAAAAGAAACTAAATAACAATGTCACTTGCAATCGCTACTTGCACTCTCTGCTACCTGTGACGTCACTTGCAATCGACACAAATCGTGAATGTTGCCAATGGAGACAAGATGCTGTGGTGGTGATTAAATGATTAAAACTAATTTAGAACTATAATGTACAGGGTCCTGCAAGAAAAAGACAAGACCGGCAAATCTGTGGCCAGAACAGCAGAATATGAACATTTGCGCAAAGTCTCTCGCTAAGTGTAGAAAAAAAAACACTTAACATGGCTTAATATATTAAGATGCTATTAAATTATCAAATTAAATATACAGTTCATTAATATAATGAATATGTATATAGTATTTTCCTCATATACCGCAAAATGTGGCATAATGGACTAAGATGATAAATTTTATTAAAATACATAACTAATAGGTACAGGCAAGCACATGAGCCCAGAATAAACACAACATGCACGTTTCACGTTAAGCATTTTTCCATATAGAATAAACTGTCTACAACTCGTTTATATCACTGTATCTGTATGCTTGCCTGTACGGAGTTGATCCTTTTAAAATCACTTAATACATTTCATAATGCACGTACATATTTTCTGGTCTGTATACATTGAGTCAACAACGAAAGACATATAGGATAGGCCTACTGAATTGTCTTTATCATCTTAGTCTGTTATTAGGCCACATTAAAGGCATAGTTCACCCAAAAATCATAATTATGTTATTAATAACTCACCCTCATATCGTTCCAAAACAGTAAGATCTCAATTTATCTTCAGAACACAGTTTAAGATATTTTAGATTTTGTCTGAGAGCTCTTAGTCCCTCCACTGAAGCTGTGTGTATGGTATACTGTCCATGTCCAGAAAGGTAAGAAAAACATCATCAAAGTAGTCCATGTGACATCAGAGGGTCAGTTAGAATATTTTGAAGCATCAAAAATACATTTTGGTCCAGAAATTGCAAAAACTACGACTTTATTCAGCATTATCTTCTATTCCGTGTCTGTTGTGAGAGAGTTCAAATCAAAGCAGTTTGTGATATCTGGTTCATGAACTAATCATTCGATGTAACCAGATCTTTTTTAACCAGTTCTCCAAATCGAACTGAATTGTTTTAATCCACAAATGACTTGAGCGGTTAACTTTTTTAATGTGGCTGACACTCCCTCTGAGCTCAAACAAACCAATATCCCGGAGTAATTCATGTACTTAAACAGTACACTGACTGAAGTGATGTGAAGAGAGAGATGAACACCGAGCGGAGCCAGTTAATGACTCGTTCACGAGTCAAGAACCGGTTGCATCGGTTTTCGGATCACCAGTAGTTCTTTCGGACAGTTAGATTCAATAAACCGGTTGAAGAAAACGGTTCACCGGTTCTTTTGCACTCGACGCAATGACATCATTGGCGATGATTGCAAAGCCTTCGGTTTACCCGGGCTCATAACATTAGCACAGAATCAGTTCAGAATCAATCACCAAAATAATCAGTTCGGTTCAGACGCTCTGTGTGTCAGTCTGCTTCACGCTGAATCACACATGCGCAGTATCATCAGCTCCTCGGTTCTCGAATCGGACGCCTCTGACAGAAACGGTTCTTGACTCGTGAACGAGTCAGTCTGTTGTTCGTTATCTGGCCCGGCTCGGTGTTCATCTTCAGTTCTCTCATCACAGCAGTTCAGTCAGTGTACTGTTTGAGTAAATGAATTACTCCGTGATATTGGTTTGTTTGAGCTCAGAGGGAGTGTCAGCCACATTAATAAAGTTAACAGCTTAAGTCATTTGTGGATTAATGCGTATTGGATACTCGAACAGTTTAAAATGATTCAGTTCAATTTGGTGAACTGGTTCAAAAAGATCTGCTTACATCGAATGATTCGTTCACGAACCGGATATGTCAAGCTGCTTTGTTTTGAACTCTCTCACAACAGACACGGAAGAGAAGACAATGATGAATAAAGTCATAATGTTTGCTATTTATGGACCAAAATGTATTTTTGATGCTTCAAAAAATTCTAACTTACCCTCTGATGTCACATGGACTACTTTGATGATGTTTTTCTTACCTTTCTGGACATGGACAGTATACCGTACACACAGCTTCAATGGAGGGACTGAGAGCTCTCAGACTAAATCTAAAATATATTAAACTGTGTTCTGAAGATAAATGGAGGTCTTACTGGTTTGGAACAACATGAGGCTGAGTTGTTAATAACATAATTATGATTTTTGGGTGAACTATCCCTTTAAGCGTTTTGTTGCATGGGAGGACAAAGTTTGCGCATTGTGTTCATAGCCATCTTCTTACCTTGTAGTACTTTAAATAATAACTATATGTCATATTTGGTCTTTTAATTGAACTTAATGTACCTTAATACATTATGCCATATTAAGTGTTTGTTTTTTCTACAGTAGGAAAACACTTAATGGAAGACTTTGTGCATTGCGTTCATATTCTGCTGTTCTGTGGCCATGGATTTGCCGGTCTTGTCTTTTTCTTGCAGGACCCTGTACATTATAGTAGTAGGCCTACTAATTTAGTTTTAATCATTTAATCACCACCACAGCGTTTTGTCTCCATTGGCAACATGCACGATTTGTGTAGATTGCAAGCGTAAGTGACATTGTAATTTAGTTTCTTTTTTCTTGTCTTCGCGACCTGGCTACTGTTGTAAAATGTTGAGAGATTCAAACAAAAAGTAATAAAAAAATTCAACAAAATAAAAAAATAAAGACTGCATTTGATGTCACTAGCGGAAGTGCAAGTGTCTGGGATTGCAAGTCTGAGAGTGCAAGTGCAAGTCTGCAGCCAGACCCTTCTCGAATGGTGACCAAAAGCAGTTCATGTTCCAAATGGTTGCTGCTAGAAAACAAACTAAACAGCCTGAGAAGACAGGGCTCATTACCCCAAAGAGTGTTTGTTTGTTTAGTTAGATTGCCATTTGTTTTATTTAAGAGAAATTTAATTTGTATTGTGTGAAGTTAAGTTATAGTTTTATTAAAAAGGTGCCATATGAAATATTTCATTATTAGATGTATCTTATATTTGAATTTGTCAACATTCTTCTGACCACTGATAATGGGCTTTAGACTAAATTATGTCAGTGTTCCATTTTCATTCATTTTGGACACCTCATACATTGAGTGACAGAACACTCCTATTTGTCATGCTATATTTACATATTTGGCATTGCTGGATTCAGCACAACCCCAACTTTCCAACAAGCCATCATATGTGTTTCTATAATAATCCCCGGCAAAGCAAGCACAAAGTAAATGAAAACATTCTGCATACCGTATATATTAAATTTGAGCATGTCCGCTTATTTTAGGCATGTGTTTACATGTCTCTATTTATTCCATACATAAATATATTTACATCCAGTCTTTTCTAGTAGTTGAATCAACTTCCTGACTACAAACACGTCAAGTTTCAAAGCTCTCAGAGCTTGTGTGATTGATCTGCATTAGTTTATATGCCTTACCTCCCATATGGACAGGCTACCTGTATATTTTAGTCCTTTATTGGTTTTGGGGTGTATAACAATATCAGTTAATTTAACAATCTTAGCATTAAAATATTTTTAGCCAAGAATCCATTTCATATATGGGAGACCTTAGAGATGAGGAAAAACATTGTTGTGTTTAGTTCTACTTCCGGTAGGGGTAACTCAAAAATTCAGGAGCATTGTCATTAGCCTATTGCCTGTCACACAAGAGCTACCACTTGCTCTTGCATAAGCTTGCTGAAGGAGCTGTCTCAACAGATCCCTAGTAGCAACACCCTGTTTAATTAGGTATCCGATGATACATAGGTGGAGTGATGCCCGAGATGAAGAAGCAACCGTGCGAAGCCCTAACCATATAGGATTTTAGAGAGAATCCTGACCGTACAGGATTTCCAAAAGTGTGCAGTGTCTTGCGTGCACACTTAACACTTATGTGGATTTTAGAAAGTGCGCAAAGTGTTCAACGTGTAAACTCACCACCATGTGGTTTTCAGAAAGTACACATAGTTTAGCGTTTGTACATAAAGGTTCCTAAGCATCGCAGAGGTGCCGAACTGCACAGGAGAGGCAAGCTCAAATTTAGAAGCCTCTGGTGAGGGGAGCATCACCTGAGGCAGCATATACAAGATGACTTCCGCAACTACCACCTCCACTTCCCACTTGATGCGTCAGCAAAAACCAAGCGGCCAGGAAGCCCCTCAGGGTGAACTGGCCTGACATCCATGAAATTCCTTGCAGTGCCGTGCCGGGCCGGATGATCAAGAAGGCTCCCGGAGAAACCTGTGATCTGGCTGCCTGATACTAGAAACATGAATCCGGAATCAGGGCTATCATAACGGCTGGACATTATGCCGACGAGTGTTTAGTAAACACTGTAATTGAGCTCTGCAAGTAAACTCGAAGAAGATTAGTACACACATGAGCGAATTGATGCACGTCTGAGGCGAAATCCTCTTCTTGTGGGAGGGGCAAGTGCTAGGCGGTTGTCTGTTTGCAAGATTGCTGATGTTGATCGAGCATTCAGGGCTTTTCCACTTTTTCCTGCGCATGTCCTCTGAATAAACACATTAACTTGTTAGCGAAAAGTAGCTGTAGGCTATATTAGGGGGGAAATAGTTAAAAAACATCAGGAAGGGCGCAGGTCGATAAACGTGAACATGACTCAAAAGGTAAATGTGTATTTACAGCACACTCTTCCAAGCGAGGTCCTTTTAATTCCTGAAATATGAACTTGTGTGTGATACTTGTGTCATAAAGCTCCAGTTGACTGCTCACTGACAACATCAGTCGTTCCTCCATGTTGAATGAGTGACTCCTGAGGAGGCTCCTGACTGGTTAACGCGGCGCGAATTGATACCAAATTTAAACATTTTTAACTCGGACGGCAGACGTGAATTCACATTAAACACATAAATAAACAAAAGCACCATTCGTGCGTAACGCACCAGACGCTCAATTCACGTCATTCACGCGAACTAGACACACGAATGAGGCGAATTTGCTTCTACCAAGTGCACGTCCACGTGCAAATGCCTCATTCGCGCCACAAGGCCTCCAGACGCGTGGAAACGTGTCTTTACATTGACTTAACATTGAAATCATTCAAGCCAGACGCTCTATTCGTGTTTTCTGTGAACACAGCATTAGGTCTTGCCTACCTCCTTGTGACCCACAATTCCATTTACCCCTTCCCGCAGGTGGGGTGGAGCGTGACTACACATATAGTGTCACGACACTAGCCTTCTGTGCCCGTCGCTGTGATTTCCATGAGCTCATTCTCCTCCGTGCCTCAGCAGCGGTGGGTCCTGAACCATGGGAAAAAGATGGCTCCCCTTTTTTCCTCGGAAAGAGAGACGAACGAGAGCGGATCTTTTTCATTGAAAAAAAAAACACTCACAGTGCATGCAGATTGTCTTCTCAAACACATTGCGTGTGTGCTCTTCACCCAAACAAATGACGCAAAGATTGTGTGTGTCTTCGGGTGTCAAATAATGCAGACTCAGATGAACACACTGTCTGAACGCTTGCTAGTAGTAGCCATGATAGACAAAGAAAGATCACTCTTAACAGTTCTTTTAGATGCACGCTTCAAACAGAACAGAATGACGTGTTCTCCTGACGCATATTTATCCATAGTCATGCCTATGTCAGGGGCTGTTGCCAGCCAACTTGTTGGTGTTTTTTCAATGTATGCTTCAGACATGGGTCACGACGAGGTGTTCCCCATAGCGGCCCCTAGAGGACGCAGTTCAAAGTTCCCTTGAAAGGGAATTCTTTATTCGTAGCAGTGAATGAAGAGGTATCATATCGATAAAAAGTGCAGTATGGAGTACCTCAAGGCTCAGTACTAGGGCCGCTACTCTTCACTCTTTACATGTTACCCTTGGGAGATATTATCAAGAAACATGGTGTTAGCTTTCATTGTTATGCTGATGATACTCAGCTCTATATTTCTTTGCGGCCGGGTGAAACACAACAATTTGAAAAACGAATGGAATGCATAAAATCGATATAAAAAACTGGATGATGAGTAATTTCTTACTGCTAAATTCAGAAAAAAACAGAGGTGTTAATTATAGGACCTACAAACTCTGCATGTAACAACCTAGAACAATGTCTAAGACTTGATGGCTGCTCTGTCAATTCTTCGTCATCAGTTAGGATAGCAATCTTTCCTTAGAAAGCCACGTTTCTAGCATTTGTAAAACTGCATCTCAAAAATATATCCAAATTATGGCCTATGCTCTCAATGTAAAATGCAGAAATGTTAATCCATGCATTTATGACCTCAAGGTTATATTATTGTAATGCTTTATTGGGTGGTTGTTCTGCATGCTTAGTAAATAAACTACAGTTAGTCCAAAATGCAGCAAAATAATTCTTACTAACACCCTAATTCCAATAACACCCGATGTACTTGCTACTGTACATCATTAGAAGAATGGCATCTATGCTAATATTAGTCTGTTTCTCTCTTATTCCGAGGTCACTGTAGCCACCAGATCCAGAACCTGTATCCAGATCAGAGGGTTACTGCAGTCACCCTGATCCAGTACGTATCCAGACCAGATGGTGGATCAGCACCTAGAAAGGACCTCTATAGCCCTGAAAGACAGCGGAGACCAGGACAACTAGAGCCCCAGATACAGATCATCTCTAAAGACCTGGTCTCAGACGACCACCGGGACAAGACCACAGGAAACAAATGACTCTTCTGCACAATCTGACTAGCTGCAGCCAGGAATTGAACTGCTGGTTTCGTCTGGTCAGAAGAGGACTGGCCCCCCAACTGAGCCGGGTTACTCCCAAGGTTTTTTCTCCATTCTGTCACTGATGGAGTTTTGGTTCCTTGCCTCTGTCGCCTCTGGCTTGCTTAGTTGGGGTCACTTCATTTACAGGAATATCGTTGACTTGATGGCAAATGATTGCACAGACACTATTTAAACTGAACTGAAATGACATCACTGAATTCAATGATGAACTGCCTTTAACTGTCATTTTGCATTATTGACACACTGTTTTCCTAATGAATGTTGTTCAGTTGCTTTGATGCAATGTATTTTGTTTAAAGCTCTATATAAATAAAGGTGACTTGACTTGACTTTATTTGTACAGTGTGCACGTAAAAAAAAAATCTGATTTGAAGCTTGTGACATATGAACGTGCACTCAACCTGGTCACTTTATTTAGCGTTCATGTAAACACTAAAATAATATTCATCAATCAGAATGTATTCAGCCCGACTGAACCAAACATTGTGCATATAAACTTAGCCATTGTGTGGCAAGTGACTAGGAGCACTTCACCTTGTGTTGGACCTGCCCTTACTTGAAAAATAAGTAATAATATTTCAATTTATTTTTATACAGTAGGTGTGATGCATGCTGAGTTTTATTTATTTTTATTTTTTTATCTGTGCTTGCAGCTGTATAATATGACAAAATCATATTAAAGTAGTTTTTCTTTGTTTTTGTGCTATCCACCAGAGCTTTCTACAGTTATCCCCCACTCACTTGTTTTCTTCTTGCATGCACTTTTGCCCCAGGCAAATTATAGTCTACAAAAGGGTAGTTATCATCCAACCCTTCTTTCTTTGCTGAGAAAGTGTGAGTCTACAATCACAGCACTCAGTATACATTCATTTTCCTGCTTTCTCTCTTTCTTTCACTGTTTTTAAACTGATGGGCTTGATTATGTGGTTGTGGGTGGTTGGATTTATTGTAGAGATGGTCAGTGTTTTTGGTGCATGTCTCTCCTGCAGTCTGCAGGGCAGATTGATTTCAGAAAGTATCTATAAAGAGGGAGATGTGATAATTGGTGGTCTGTTTCCAGTTCATGTTGAAGCACCAGAGCCTTATCATGCTTTTACTCAATTACAGCATCTTTCTCGCTGCCAGGGGTGAGTGTAGTCTCTGTAAAATTAACTAAAAGGCAAAAAACTGTTTAGGTTCAAAATGCCAAAATGGTCTCTCTGGAGGGTTTTTGTTAACTCTTATTCAGTACAGCCTTACCCTGACTTTCTATTCATCCTAAAATAATAAAATCTTGTATTTTTGTCAACATATTGGGATTATCACATACAAATAATATTTGTTTTCCTACTATGTAGTCATTCAGTTATTTCTAAAATTAACAATCTTTACATTTTTACATTGTCTTTCAGTGTTGATCTTCGTTCATACCGCTGGCTCAGAACTATGATCTTTACATTGGAGGAGATTAATCGGGACCCTGTACTGCTTCCAAACATTACTCTGGGGTACCTGGTAGCTGACACCTGCCTAGCTGAGGGCACAACACTGAGTGCTGCTTTAGCTCTGGTTACAGGGCAGGAGGAGAGAGTGTTGGGAGCAGAGTGCAGCAGAACACCAATGGTGCCTGTCATTGTCGGTGACGCTCGTTCATCTGCCTCAATAGTGGTGGCTGACACACTGGGAGTGTTTGATGTCCCCATGGTAGTTTATGTATTTATTTATTATTATTATTATTATTATTATTATTATTATTATTATTATTATTATTATTATTATTATTTTATTTATTTATTTATTTATTTATTTATTTATTATTTGTTTACATATAAAAATTATTTATTGTAACTTGTTATTGTAAAAGTGTGCAAAGATTATAAGATAAAATATCAAAATATTCCATCAACATATATGAACGCTTTCATAGTATTCACTTTACATTTGCAAGTACATTTTCTATGTCCCCATACATTACATTACTGTCCTGAATTTTTATTTTTGTCAAAGTACAATAGAAAAGGGTTGCTTAAGACTTAAAGGAGTAATATTTTTTAGAGCATCTGTACTTTTACTCCTCTATTTGATTTGTGTACTTCATCCACCTCTGACTTTGACAAGCAACAGTTAATTTTACCCATATTTATTGAAAACTATTTGTAGTAAGTAATACGTTTATATTTGTAAGTAAATAAACAAATAATTGTAACAAACATAACATTTCTAAGCATAAACTATTTTTAAACATCATAACTACAGAAACATCATGATTTATTATATATATATATATATATATATATATATATATATATATATATATATATATATATATATATATATATATATATATAATTTTTTTTTTTTTTTTTTTTTTTTTTTTTTTTTTACAGTGAAATTTTGGGAAATCTATTTTTGATCTGTGTTGTATCTCTACAGGTGAGTTATTTTGCGTCCTGTGCTTGTCTCAGTGACAGTCACAGATTTCACACTTTCCTGCGCACTGTTCCCAGTGATGCTTTCCAGGCCAAGGCTATGGCCCGTCTGCTGCGCCTGGTGGGATGGACCTGGGTGGGGGTGGTTGCAGGGGATGATGAATATGGTAAAAGTGGCGTGCAGATCCTTTTGAAAGAACTGGAAAATACAGGGGTCTGTTTGGACTACCTGGAATTCATTCCAAAATCACACTCACAAAGCAGGATCAGGCGGATTGTGGAGAGGATCCAGAGTTCCACAGCTCGTGTTGTGGTAACATTTGCCATTGCCCCTGACATAGAAGTCCTGTTCAAAGAAGTGGTGGTGCAGAATGTTACCGACAGGCAATGGATAGCCACAGAGGCCTGGAGCACCTCTATTCTTTTCTTTGACCCAGCAAGCAGTTCTCTCCTAGCTGGTACCATTGGCTGTGCACTGCGTCGGGCTGATATTCAGGGTCTTGGTGCTTTTCTTGCCCAGCTGAACCCTGTGAAGCAGCCAAATGAACCATTTGTTAAAGATGTTTGGGAAGAAATTTTTGGGTGCTCACTGGCACAGGACTGGCAGCCTTCATCTAAAATTCCAAAGTGCACAGGCACAGAGAATGTGGAGAAATATGGCAGCGTCTACACAGATGTTTCACAGCTGAGAGTCACTTACAATGTGTATAAGGCTGTGTATGCTATTGCCAATGCTATTCACAACATGATGACCTGTCAGCCTGGTAGAGGGCCATTTGAAAATGGAGAATGTCCTGATGTGATTCAAATAAAGCCCAGGCAGGTACAGACCTCCTCTGTCTTGGAAAAATAAATAAATAAATACAAATTATATATATATATATATATATATATATATATGTGTGTGTGTGTGTGTGTGTGTGTGTGTGTGTGTGTGTGTGTGTGTGTGTGTGTGTGTGTGATCCTATGTTTTCCTTTTACAGCTTCTGCATTACTTAAATGCAGTAAACTTCACAACACCAGTGGGTGAGTTGGTTTATTTTGAAGATAATGGCGAACCATCTGCCTCTTATGACATTATAAACTGGCATGTCGAGGAAAGTGGAGCAGTCAGTTTCATCCAGGTAGGGCAATTTGATGCAGCCAAAGGACAAGGCCAGGAGCTGTACATCAACCTTGAGAAAGTGGTCTGGGGAGGGGGCTGGGTGGACCAGGTAAGAGTCCAGAGAATTCTAATGCTTTATTTTAACAGTTCAACTTGAAATACAGCAGTCAAAAATGAAATACCTACAGTTTATATGGATAAAAGTACAAAGTGCAGTAAAAAGTAAACTTATTTGCATTCCTAACCAGCATGTTCATGTTTACAGAAATAAATTAAAATAATATGCTAAAAAATAAATAATAATAACTGGAAGCAAATTACACCAGACGCCTCACATACTGTTACAAATCAGTTCTCCTGTTCAAAAAACAAGCAAAATAGCTGTTTCCTCAGAGAGCTACAGTAGTTAGCTAGTTATAGATATATAAGCTACACATATTCTATTATTGTTTTACTTTTATATTTTATATTATTATTATTATTGTATTACTGAGAAATAAATCAGTAGGCGAGAAACAATTTTATCTTGTATGTCTGTTTGTGGTGTTACTTGCATTGGATTTACATTTTTCTTTTCTTTTTTCTTTTTTTCTGTACAGCACATGCAAATATGAATGTATGAGTTTGTGTGTAAATGTTTGTTATCAAGTGCATTCAAAAGGTATGAGTAAGTGTGCAAGTGAATGCATCCATTATCTAACATCTCAAATACAATGGTGCAGATCCAATCTTTTAATGGACAGACCCTGCTCATAGGGATGAAATGTGACATAGGAATAACTATGAATGTGTGCATGAGAGTGTTTTTATGAAAGAAAAAGAGAAATACATTTATGTAAGTGCTTGTGCTGAAAACAAGGTTGTTAGAAGATTTCTCTGAGTCTGATGGAATTTCTTCTTGTAATATTTAGGTTCCTGTATCTGTGTGCAGTGCAAGCTGTCTTCCAGGCACTAGAAAGGCTGCACAAAAAGGAAAACCTGTCTGCTGTTTTGACTGTCTCCCTTGTGCAGCAGGGGAAGTCAGTAACATGACAGGTATTAACTTTTTAACCTTACCACAGACATTACACAAGAGGTGCAAGTAACATTACAAGATCTACACAATGTAAAAACAACCTTAACTATGAGCCATACCATTCTTTAGACTCTACAGAGTGCATGAGATGTCCTGAGAGGTTCTGGTCAAACACTGAAAGAACAAGGTGCATACCAAAGGTTGTGGAGTTTCTGTCTTTGCAAGATACCATGGGAATTGTCCTGACAGTCTTATCTGTCACAGGGGCGACACTGACCACTACTATTCTGGGAGCTTTTTTCCTTCATCGTGACACACCCCTCGTACGGGCCAACAACTCAGAGCTGAGCTTTCTGCTATTGGTATCGCTCACCCTTTGCTTCCTGTGTGCACTAGTTTTTATTGGCCGCCCTGCACCATGGAACTGCATGCTACGTCACACCTTGTTTGGAGTCAGCTTCGTGATCTGCATTGCCTGTGTCCTCAGTAAGACTGTGGTGGTTTTAGTGGCTTTTCGGGCCACTCTGCCTGGATCTAACTTGATGCAGTACTTTGGGCCCATCCAGCAGAGGGCAGGCATCTTCATTTGCACGCTGGTTCAGATTGTCATATGTTTATTGTGGCTGCTGCTGGCTCCCCCTCTGCCCACAGAGAGTGCAGGAGGTGAGCTTGGTGCTCGAGTGATCCTGCAGTGCACGATGGGATCTGTTGTGGGGTTTGTACTAGTACTTGGGTACATCGGTCTGTTAGCAGTGGTCTGCTTCTTGCTGGCCTTTTTTGCCCGAAAACTCCCAGACAATTTCAATGAAGCTAAATTCATTACTTTCAGCATGCTGATCTTCTGTGCTGTGTGGATTGCATTTGTGCCAGCGTACGTCAGCTCCCCAGGGAAGTACACAGTAGCTGTGGAGATTTTCGCCATTTTGGCTTCCAGTTATGGCCTGTTGCTGTGTATATTCACCCCAAAATGTTATATTATTCTACTTAAACCTGAGAAAAATACAAAAAAGAACATGATGGCCAGATAATGTGTACAAATAAAAGGCTTCTGTAATGAGACAGCATTTTCAAAAGGGCAGTACCAATAGATATGTACAAACAAACTGTATTAATCAGTTTGTGATGATCCAAGCGCAGACTTAGGTTCTGGGTTGCTTCTAAATGTGTGTGTGTGTTTATTTATTTTTAATTTCTTTATATTTATGTGTTTTTTATTATTATATTTATGTACTGCATCAACATGAAATAAATACAATTTTAAAAATACATTTTGATTTCTCAAATTGTGATTTCAAAGGGTACAAACTGATGGACACTTCATGTCCATACATTTTTGTACAGGTGTAATGTGTGATTATGGTCCCGGCAAAATGGCACTGAAGTGCAATCCAAAGAACAGTTTTTGTAGTCCACCAAGTCCTTCATTCCACCAAAGATCTAACAATAGAGGACAAAACCTTCGGAACAGAACACAGCGACTCTGTACACGTAGCTCGCACATGCATCTTACCTTTTTTTTTTTTTTTTTGCATTCATTAGTCTGTCCACATGGTTGCACCCTTGCCCTGGGTTGTTGCTTCACAGTTAACCCATTTATGCCCAAAATGTTCTGGATGCTTTCATGCATATAGTCATGTTGATAGTGTTCTATGGGAACATGTTCTGCATTTATTTAATGTATGGCAAATATGTTGTATGCACCCCTTCAATGTCAAATTTGAATAAGAGGTTTGCCAAAAATATGTCATCTATATAATAATAATAATATTAATAATAATAAAAGTACACCTGAAAGACAATTACACATTTAACAGTTTGGTTACCAATATTCTTCAAAATATCTTCTTTTGTGCTCAACAGAAGAAAGAATCTCATAGGTTTGCAACTTGAGGGAGACATAATTTGGTAGCACTTTATTTTACAGTCCTGTTCCTCATGTACATACTATGGACTTATTATAGTAATTACAATAACTATGTAATAACTAGGTACTAACCCTGAACCTACTCCTAAACCTAACCCTACCCCATGTAGTTACCTTGTATTACCAGAACTTTCTTAGATAAATACACTGTAGGTACACTATAAGGACATGGAAGTACACGTACTGTAAAATAAAGTGCAACCCATAATTTTCAGATTCCAAATTTTCATTTTTGGGTGATATTTCCTTTACGTAAGCAGTTTTAGTATAAAGTAGCCAACAAAGAGTACTGCAGTGAAGGTACAAGTAGATTTATACATTTACATAAAACATTTGCATACTAGATTTTGAGATGAAAATATATGAAATATCACATATTTTAAGAATATGCACATATTGATTAGATCAAATGGATTAACCCTGACAAAAGTCCTTGATATTCATGAAATTAATTATGTTCTTTTTTAAAACATGATTTTTAAAATAATTATCATGTGTAGGCTTCACCCATGATTGTTTGTTTATTTAATTACTTATTATTGAACATGTAGGTATTTTCAGTCTTAGAGGTGTTAGTTTTATATATGCAAAAAGCACTTAACAAGACCATAATATTGATTTATTATACTATTAACACAGTATAGTCCATTCCCCCATGATATGTACTATTAGTAAACTAGTTGCCACTTGGACTTTGGATTAAGTACATCTCCTGTAAGATTTGTTTTGTTTGAATGATTATAGAGACATTCATGATTATATATATATACACACACACACACGCACACACACACACACACACACACACACACATACACACACAGTACTGTCCAAAAGTCTTAGGCCAGTAGTATTTTCACAAACAAAAAAATATGGTTTTAAGTCAGTTATTTATATATTTTGCTGTAGTGTGTCAGTAGGAAACATCAGTTTACATTTCCAAACATAGTTTTTTGCCATTAATTGTAATAATCCAGTGAGATTTTTGCACAAGGAGTCTGACAACAGCCATTGCTCCACACATAGATCTGATCTCATCATCATCCAGTCTGTGTGAAGAAACAGAACAAACTGAGACAGACTAAATCCAGAAGAACTGTGGCAATGTCTCCAAGATGCTTCAAGAAACCTACCTGCCAAAGCTACCTGAAAAACAATGCGCAAGTGCACCTAGGACAAAAGTTTTTATTTTTTTTATTTTTTTTATGCATAGTGTGGTCACACTAAATGTTGTTTTAATTAGAAGTTAATTAATGAAATCTATTTATTTATTGACGCATTATTTTTGATGCCATCCTCAGTTTACAGTTCTGTAGCTTTGCAGGTTCCTTGAAACATTGAGATATATATTAAATAGGGCTGTCAAAAATAGCGCGTTAACGACGTTAATTAGTTGTTTGTCGTTAATTACGTAATTTTTTTTAACGCATTTCACGCATGCGCAGTGTGACAAATTATGCAGGTCAGGAAAGTCTCGTCGATCTCTGAATTCTCAAGATAGTAAAAAACAGCGGCGAGCGCCGCAACGAAAACACCGAAGAAGCTTAAGGTTTTACCCCAGTTACTCTCAAATACATTCATGCCAAGCTCGATAAACAGAGACGACTTTGGTAGTTGATACGCTGGAGCTTCTTCTTCCTGTTATAGCAGTGATCCTCAAATCTGGCTCGCGAGATCCAGTTTCTTGCAGAGTTTAGCTCAGACTCCAATTAAACACACCTGCCTGTGATTTACTAATGATCCTAAAGACACTGATTAGCAAACTCATGCATGTTTGATTAGGGTTAGAGCTAAACTTCGCAGGAAAGTGGATCTCGCGAGCCAGATTTGAGGATCACTGTGTTATAGCGTCCTGTGTTTCACACTGCGCATGCGCAGAACGCCTACATGCAATGCAGCGAAAATTACAGCTGTTTGGAAAAGCATATGCATTTTTACTTGGTTTTACTGGCACTTGAAGCCTTCAGAACGTGAAAATATCAATCTTAAAGTATTGTGGCAGAGCTAATGAACACCTCCCAAAAACAAGAGTGCCCAGAGTGCATTCTTCAAATTTCTCTATGCATAATTTCATAGATATGTGGCTATATTTAATCACTGGTTCACCTAAAACTCTTACACTATCTGTAGTTAAATGGCATGGTTTGATATAGTGCTCAGGTAAATTTGATCTAAGTAAATGTTAAACTTTTGAAATTCAGAAAAAAAGAACCACATGATGAAACAATACATGAAAATGATGTATCTGTGTCCTGTTAGTTATCTTTTGGTATGCATTTCAGAAAAAAAATGGTTAGGATTCAGGTGTAGTTGCAAATAGTGATTAATCATGATTAATCCACTGAAAATTCTGATTAATTTGATTAAAAATTTTAATCATTTGACAGCCCTAATATTAAATTAAATTTTAATTAAATTTGTATATACAGTATTGTTCAAAATAATAGCAGTACAATGTGACTAACCAGAATAATCAAGGTTTTTAGTATATTTTTTATTGCTACGTGGCAAACAAGTTACCAGTAGGTTCAGTAGATTGTCAGAAAACAAAAAAGACCCAGCATTCATGATATGCACGCTCTTAAGGCTGTGCAATTGGGCAATTAGTTGAAAGGGGTGTGTTCAAAAAAATAGCAGTGTCTACCTTTGACTGTACAAACTCAAAACTATTTTGTACAAACATTTTTTTTTTCTGGGATTTAGCAATTCTGTGAATCACTAAACTAATATTTAGTTGTATGACCACAGTTTTTTAAAACTGCTTGACATCTGGGTGGCATGGAGTCAACCAACTTGTGGCACCTCTCAGCTGTTATTCCACTCCATGATTCTTTAACAACATTCCACAATTCATTCACATTTCTTGGTTTTGCTTCAGAAACAGCATTTTTGATATCACCCCACAAGTTCTCAATTGGATTAAGGTCTGGAGATTGGGCTGGCCACTCCATAACATTAATTTTGTTGGTTTGGAACCAAGACTTTGCCCGTTTACTAGTGTGTTTTGGGTCATTGTCTTGTTGAAACAACCATTTCAAGGGCATGTCCTCTTCAGCATAGGGCAACATGACCTCTTCAAGTATTTTAACATATGCAAACTGATCCATGATCCCTGGTATGCGATAAATAGGCCCAACACCATAGTAGGAGAAACATGCCCATATCATGATGCTTGCACCTCCATGCTTCACTGTCTTCACTGTGTACTGTGGCTTGAATTCAGAGTTTGGGGGTCGTCTCACAAACTGCCTGTGGCCCTTGGACCCAAAAAGAACAATTTTACTCTCATCAGTCCACAAAATGTTCCTCCATTTCTCTTTAGGCCAAATGACGTGTTCTTTGGCAAATTGTAACCTCTTCTGCACATGCCTTTTTTTTAACAGAGGGACTTTGCGGGGGATTCTTGAAAATAGATTAGCTTCACACAGACGTCTTCTAACTGTCACAGTACTTACAGGTAACTCCAGACTGTCTTTGATCATCCTGGAGGTGATCATTGGCTGAGCCTTTGCCATTCTGGTTATTCTTCTATCCATTTTGATGGTTGTCTTCCATTTTCTTCCACGTCTCTCTGGTTTTGCTCTCCATTTTAAGGCATTGGAGATCATTTTAGCTGAACAGCCTATCATTTTTTGCACCTCTTTATAGGTTTTCCCCTCTCTAATCAACTTTTTAATCAAAGTACGCTGTTCTTCTGAACAATGTCTTGAACGACCCATTTTCCTCAGCTTTCAAATGCATGTTCAACAAGTGTTGGCTTCATCCTTAAATAGGGGCCACCTGATTCACACCTGTTTCTTCACAAAATTGATGACCTCAGTGATTGAATGCCACACTGCTATTTTTTTGAACACACCCCTTTCAACTAATTCAACTAATTGCCCAATTGCACAGCCTTAAGAGCGTGCATATCATGAATGCTGGGTCTCATTTGTTTTCTGAGAATCTACTGAACCTACTGGTAACTTGTTTGCCACGTAGCAATAAAAAAATATACGAAAAACCTTGATTATTCTGGTTAGTCACATTGTACTGCTATTATTTTGAACAATACTGTATATATATATATATATATATATATATATATATATATATATATATATATATATATATATATATATATATATATATATACATACACACACATACATGCCATGGTTTTTGTTTTTTCTTGAAATCCTTTATTTGGTTGTTTGCTTGAATGTAATTAAGAAATAAATCGTTGATAAAATCTAGAGAAATACTTACAAAAGGAAAATGACAACAATGAACTGCTTCAACTATATTTGCCGGTGAGCTTAATGAAAGAAATGGACAAGACCGAACAACAATACACTAGTTACAACAACATATACCCATATTGACATGGCTTGTGTGAGGGAATAAAGAGATCCATCTCTAGTTTAGAGAAATACAAAAATGTATTTATTCTTTTGTTCGTTATCTGGCTCGGCTCGTTGTTCATCTTCAGTTCTCTCTTCACAGCAGTTCAGTCAGTGTACTGTTTGAGTGCATGAATTACTCTGGGATATTGGTTTGTTTTAACCCAGAGGGAGTGTCAGCCACATTAAAAAAGTTAACAGCTTAAGTCATTAGCGGATTAATGCTTATTGGAGACGTGAACCTTTTTAAACGATTCAGTTCGATTTGGTGAACTGGTTCAAGAAGATCCGGTTACATAAGATGATTAGTTCACGAACCGGATATCACTACACTGCAGAGTTTTGAATTATCTCGCAACAGACACGGAAGAGAAGACAATGATGAATAAAGTCATAGTTTTTTTCACACAGTTTCAATGGAGGGACTGAGAGCTCTCAGACTAAATCTAAAATATCTTAAACTGTGTTCCAAAGATAAACGAAGGTCTCACGGGTTTGGAACGTCATGAGGGTGAGCTATTAATGACATAATTTTGATTATTGGGTGAACTAACCCTTTAAGTGCACTAGTAGGTAGTTTAGTAGGTAGTAAGTAGGTAGTAACCAATTCACTTAAAAAAAATGCTGATTTATTCAGGAATGTAACAAGGTGTTAAAATGATTTAAACTTTGAATACAAGTCAATTCAAGTCAAGTCACCTTTATTTATATAGTGCTTTAAACAAAATCCATTGCGTCAAAGCAACTGATCAACATTAATTAGGGAAACAGTGTGTCAGTAATGCAAAATGACAGTTAAAGGCAGTTCATCATTGAATTCAGTGATGTCATCTCAAATACAAACTTACAATCCTCAAATGATGAGCAAGACAATGTTTGGTAATGCTTCACTTCATTGCGATCAGAACTTATGATGAGTACTTATATATTAGTACTTATACTAAGGGTATACTAAGTGACAGGAACAATCTCAAATAAACAAAACATTTTAAAGAGAAGCATCCCTCACACAGAGTACACATATGAAATTGACATTAGATTGAGTAATTAATGTATGCATTTATTTATTTATTTAATTTCTTTCGAATGAATAAACGAATGAATGAATGAATGAATGAGTGAATGAATGAATGAATGAATGAATGAATGAATGAATGAATGAATGAATTATTCATTTCACCATTTTAGGATCCATAAGCAAAGCTTTTCACACAATGCTAGCAGAGACTGGCCAACTCAGATATGCTTCACATTTCCAGCCATATGGAGACTCCAAACACCAATGCCGTAAACAATATATTAACAATCCAGAAGCATAATGATTTCCCTTTTTTCAAAAGATGAGAGTGATAAAATACAAATGATGCAAAGTGGATCAGGGATCAGTATGACTGAAGTAGAAATTAGTTATTACCAGCCATTAGCGGCACAGGGCTGAGCATAGCCCTCAGGCTATTTACAGTAATTTTCCAGCACATGAGAGATGTGTGGAAATTGATGCTGTTCTCTGCCTGCTGTGTATGCTTGAATATGCAAGAGACAGCATCATGTAGGACATCTCTGTGATGTTGTGTTGATCAGCTTGAGGGATAATAAGTACATCATTATAAATGTACAGGTTGTTAAGTTGACAGAAAATCAGGTCAACAAAATTTGTATGCTTAAACGTGAAGTCTAACATATTTTTTTTTACTCCTTGTAAGTAATGGAACTGCATATAAAATTAAAAGATTTAAGTTATAATACCCTCTGCATGTGCATGTAATGTGCACATTTACTGACACATTATTATTATACAAACTATGATGTAAGGGATACGTCTACTATGTTATCAAATGAAGTCTAGCAACTGTGATTTCATTATTTCATAAAGAAGACAACATTGGAAATAAATGAAGACTTTGTTATGTCTTGTGCATAGATTTCAATCAAACTATCTAAGGGCAAATGTAAAATTTCAGTTTCTCATTTATGTGAAATGGTGGAAGGGGATTTATACACACAGTCCACCCTCCCTAAGATGAACATTTTCTGAGTTTTTTTTCTTCTTTTTCTTGTGTGTGGGTGTGTTAAATTTAACTCAACATGTCAGACCCCAATAAGTATGGTGCAAGTGTCATTGCCTCTTGATAGCATATCAAAGAGTTTTAGTAAAACACTACTACCCTCTAGTGGCAGAACAAAATAATTGCAAGGGTGGCTGACCATAATAAAATAATTTACTTGGAGTTATTATCACAGGCCTCACAAAGAGATTCAGCACATGTAGTTTTTATTATTATTACTTTATTCATCCACAAAAGTAAGTTCAGAGATAAAGTAAACAATCATTAAAAGACATGATTGAGAATAATAAATCATTTTTGGGACATGAGATACTTTTTAGAATTTCTTTCAGGCAGGAAAATTATTATGTAACATTTAGGTGCAAAAATACACAAAAGTACCCCATAACTGGAAGCTAAAATGGCAAATATCTCCACAGCTACGGTAAATTTTCCAGGTGAACTGACATAAGCTGGGATAAATGTGATCCAAACAGCACAAAATATGAGCATACTGAATGTGATGAATTTTGCTTCATTAAAATTATCAGGCAATTTACGAGCTAAAAAAGCTAGGATGAAGCAGAAGACAGCTAAGCAGCCAATGTAACCCAACACACAACAGAAAAGGGCGACTGAACCCAGGTGACATTCTAAAATGATCCGGTCGCGGTACAGCCAGGTGTTCTTTACTGGATATGGAGGTGCTGTTGTAAGCCAAGCTACACAAACCCCACCCTGCAGGAACGAACATAAGAACACTCCCAGTCTCTGCTGAGGTGGGTGAAACCAACGAGCTGTGTTATTACCAGGCAATGTAGCTTTAAAAGCCATAAGCACCACTAAGGTCTTACTGAGGAGACAGGAGAGGCAGAGGGCAAAGGTCAAGCCAAAAGCAGTCCGTCTAAGAGGGCATGCCCAACGTGATGGCTGACCCAAGAAGGTTAGTGCACATATGAAGCAAAGAGTGAGAGACATCAGCAACAGAAAGCTCAGTTCTGAGTTATTAGCACGAACTAGGGGTGTGTCGTGATGGCGAAAGAAGATTGCAGCAACTGTCATCGCAGCAATTGCACCCAGAATGGCTATAGCTGCTAAGGCCATGCCAAAAGGCTCAGAGTAGGACAGGAACTCAATCTGCTTGGGAACACAATGGTTGCGATGCTGATTCGTCCAGAAGTCTTCAGGGCAAAGAATGCATTCAACTTGATCTAAACAGACAGATAGAGACATATTCACCTCAATTTCATTCAAGGGAAAGAGTTTTAATGGTGGGTACTTTGCATTTAACTGTTGTATGGTTTTCGGGTCTTTGGGACCCATTTTCACTTTTTGTCACTTTTCAAACTCATACTCATTTGCCTTGGCTCATTTTCAATGAAGAACATATCAGAACAAATTTTCAATGACCACACTGTGCACCCAACTAAACATGGACCCGGGGATAATAAAAGAGTGGAAATTTTAGGTCCTGTGTACCTTCACTCTGTCCTCATACTGTCTGGGACTGCTATTAATATGGGTATGTGTTTATGTGCATGTATGTGCGAGTGTGTGAGAGTGTGAGTGTAAGTGTGAGTTTTGTGTTTCTGCCCCTGCCATTCCCACACAAGGCTGTAGCAATTCATAAAGGTGATCTAACAAAGGTAAAGGGCAAATATCAACCATATATGCGGTTTATATTGCTTGTAATCAGGATGAAGTAAACATCTGTTGAGTATTTTAACACACACACACACACACACACTCTCACACACACACACACACACACACACAATTTTTTTAACTGTGTTGAATTAAAAACACAAAAATGGATTGGGTCCACCAGATCCATGAACACTGGCTGAGTAACAAAAATATGAACACCACACAAGGGTTAATGGTTTAAAAATGTTAACTGATGTAAACAGACACTAATAACTGTCACAGTTTGTGTGTTAGTCAGTATAATACCAGTAGTATTGCTGATGCTACCCTCTGCACAAAGCACACAGTCATAGCAGCACACAGGCTGACCCTCTCGTGTAACCTTTCTGTATCCCTGTGGACAGCTGGCAGAGCACACAGACACTGGTACCTGTAAGAGAGATATGAGACATTATATACATATGTATGTATATATATATATATATATATATATATATATATATATATATATATATATATATATATAGTGATTAGACACTAGATAGCCTCAACCCCACCCCCCCAAATAAAATTTAAAATATTACTATCAAATACAATGTGCATATATTTAATAAAATATCTGCTAAAATAATATATTTAAAAATGAAAACAATTATTATCAAACACCATATACAATAAGTGAAATTGTGTTAGTTAGACACTAGATACCCCCCCCCCCAAAAAAGGTTAATGACAGAAAAAAAGTTACATTTAAAATCATTCCATCAATAAAATGTGATATACATGTAGAATAGAAAACTATACAGTGATTACTTTGAGTATGAGACTACATAATTTTACCTGGTTAGCTCCCCCATGCCAGATGATTTTGTCCTGGTTAAGCATTAACTGCTGTGCTGTCAAAAGAGAGGAGTCAAAGCGACCTACTGTAACATATTTTACTGGACCCTCATCTGCCTCTCTCTGCCAGTTTACTATGTCATATGACCCAACAGGGTCTCCATTTCTATCAAAGTAGATCAAATCTCCAAATTTGTTTGTGTAGTTGACTTTCTTCAGGACCTCAACAACCTGGAGAGGATTAATTCACACACACACACACACACACACACACACACACACAAACATGGCATAATGTGTCAAGAATAATGTCACAATACTCAAATGAATAATAATAACAAAACACATTGATAAACATCAAAAAATACTTTGAGACATAAATGCTTCTTTTAAAGGTTACATTGACACATGTAAGCAAGGTCTTGCTGTACCTGCCATGGTTGTAGATTATGGATAGCAGAGCACTGCTGTGTCAAAGCAGACCCGTTCTCTCTTTGACACCGAAGCAGGTTATGCAATGCATGTGCCACTGTGTAAATTGCCTTGTGCATGTTATATGTCACCCTAAGCTCAGAAACATCGTTATAGATACTGTGAGTGTCCTGAATCCTCTCCATGCCAGTACAGCTGTGGCTGTAGAGCACTGGATCAGTTGTGGAGGGAGTGGGAAGACTTGTGTTTACTGAGCATTGGAACTGTGTTTCCCATAACTCCCTTGCAAAGGCATTGTAAGGCTCAGCCAGGGGCTGTATGCTTTCGAGGAAGTGTTTTAAGCCAGGTATCTCAGCTCGGCGGATGGCAAAGCCAATGGTACCACTAAGGGAGGGGTAGTTTTCTTTATTTTTAGAGATGAGAGTGGAGGTCACCCAGGCTTCACTAGCCACCCACTGCTTCCCGGTGACATTCTGCCGGACTATTTCATCCACTACCGGTTTGATGTCCTCCTCAATGGCAAAAACCACCAAAACATGTGCTGTAGAATCTCGAATAGTCCTGACAATATCTTGCAGCTGTTGATGAGTTGGCAGCTTGGGTATGATTACTCGATAAGCCACACATACACCCAAACGCATCACTGCAGTGGTGAATAAATCTATGCCTGTGCGCCCATAAGCATCGTCAGCTCCGATTGTGCCTACCCAGGTCCATCCGAAGTGCTTGACCAGACGAGCAAGAGCACTGGCCTGATTAACATCACTGGGAATTGTGCGAAAGAAATAAGGGAACTGGTGCTTGTCACTCAGGCAAGAACATGAAGCAAAATAACTCACCTGAAGCAGAGGTGTGGAAAGAGAATGAAAATAGTAAACTCAGAGAGCTTTCCGGTGGCAAAGAGTATACAAATACACAATTCCTTTATTTCAAGTAATTTTGTTTAGCTGAAATGCCCTCACCAGTGGGATACGGAACAGGTTGAGTAGTCTGGAAATGGCCATTGACAGGGTAGATCCAGAGTCTCCAATAATGATGGGGATGCTCGGGGAGAAGCACTGCCCTGAATTGCTCCTCTTCATAGGCTGAGAAACTACAGACAATGCTGTCCTCAGAGACAGAGCAGTCAGCCCACATGTGTCATATAGCTGATAGCCCAGTGTGATGTTTGGCAGAAGGGTAGGATTTCTGTTGATCTCCTCAATGAAGAAGATCATTGCCTGAGACCAGCGGAACACTCGCATGTTAAACCTTGATGTAAGATCAGACAGATGTATTACACAAATGAAACAAAATGGATTAAGCATATGTATAAATATTCATATTTGACACCATAAACTGCAGAATAAAAATAATCTATTTTGTAGTCTGAAATAAATCTTTTTTTTTTTACCCCCTACATTTCCTCTGGTCTGGCTGACTTCTGAAGGTTATCTCCTGGTCAATGCCTTTGGAATGGATGGGAAACATCCCAGCCAGCACAACATGGCCCTCCTTATAGACCACAGTTGAGTCTAGGTCCTTCCAGAGTTTACAATCTGTCTCTGAATTGCTTTGAATGGGGTAGAGAAAAGAAAATACCAAATGTACAGCCTGGAGAACTGGCATCTTCATCTCGACCCCTGCATGGAGTTCTGCTAAGCCAACTGGAAACTGGGGATCTGGGTGAAGGACTTTATAGAGGTATTGTACTGAAGCTGCTCTCTGCAGGGACCTGAAAGGACACACACACACACACACCCACACACCCACACACACACACACACACGCACACTAGTCATATTTACACATACACAATATACAAGCACCACAAGTGCACATACATGACAGCAGATAATACACATCAATGTAAGGCCTGACAGTTAAATCTAGTAATTAAAATGGTTAATTTTACTTGAATATTATTAAAAAGTTTACTGCACTCAATAGAACAAGCTATGTCAACTCAATAACTGATTTTAAGGTCTAAAACATTTTCCCTGTACTGTATTTATTATTATTAAAAATATTAACAGTAAAATCACTTTTTTTCATTCTGACAGAAAAAAAAAAAACAACAACAGGGAAACCGCACTTTGTAAATGGAACTCGTTTGTTATATTTATAAAACTTGAGAAGTTTGTTTGGCATGTGGTGCATTTTCAAAGGCACACTATAAGTGCAGAGATCGAGTCTGTGAGCAGTATTTACAGTAAACTACACCAAGGCACTTGAGTGTTTTCTTTTTTTTTTTTAAAGAACCAAACCCAGACCCCTTTAAGTGGACCAAAATGTTGACCAAGTCAAATAGGATCCAGTTTTCTTTGTGTTCACACAGTCCCTGTTTCTAAAAGAGGATTCAGATTTTTTTTTTTTTTCTACTTAAGCAGTAATGGTTTCTTAGACTTCTTTGTGTTGCTTTTTGGATCAGTTGAGTGTTTGATGGCCTAAGGCTTCCAAAATTTGATCCAGTTCACTTACACTCACTTGTTGTTAGTATTATTATTTTGTAAAATAATATTTCTTCAAATACTGTTGAATGAACTTACATTTGAACATGGAATATTATTCTATTCCTCTTTTGCACACAAATATAAGTTTTGTGCACCTTTGTAAATAATAATTATTTTTAATTGTTTTATTTTATAGCAGAAGGTACTGATGACATCAAGCATTTGCCTAGACTGTCCTATCTCACCTGTTAGGATTGTCAGCAGACTGCTCACCTTCTGTGGTCTTTGCAGTTTTGTGGGAAGGTATAGTCAGATGCATAGCATAGCTTTATAAGAATAGCTGTGCTCCTAACTTGGTTCGGATGTCCCTCTTTCATCTGAAAATGAGTTTTCCATTTCTGTCAAACTTTGTGAGCATCCTGGGGTGTCAGTGGCTAGTGGCAATTTAGGTAAGTCTGTCACTTCCTTAGTGCTCTCCCACCATGTGGACAAGCATGTGCTGCAGCTGGAATTTAGTTCTCCAAAGTGTCTACTAAAGGGATGGCTTGAAGGGGGAACATTTCGCCAATTCTTTGGCCTACCTGTTTCACAAATAAGTGGGAGTGAGATTGTTCAATAGGCACACTTTTATACTTCTAAGTGCCAGCCCATGACATCACAGACATCAGTCCTTTTGGCAACAGTCCCCAAAGCAGGGCCGCTGCTGGCCAAATGGGTGCCCTAAGCAGAACTGTAATGTTGTCCCCCTCCCTCAAATATCACGGAAGTAAAAAAACAAATCAAAACACCTACTATAAGGGATTGAGACACAACTTTAATAAAATATAGAAGTAAATAAATTGTAATTAAATTGTATTCTTTATAAATTACAATTGGAGCTATGTACCTATGGCTATAATTGTATTAACACTGTTGTCATATTGATGTAATTTCTCAATAATTTCTCTCTCACACACACACAGACATACATACACACATACACACACACACACACACACACACTCACACAAGCAGTTTTACTATGATAAAACCAACTTTGGTAAAATTTTGGTAAAATTTGTGATGTCCACATGTTTTTGTTGAAGAAATTAAAGAGGCTGTAGAATTTCTATCACAAAAAAGGTGGCCAAAAAAATGAAAGATTAAGTGGATATTTGAATTAAATGTTTGGTCATTATTAAACAAGGATTTGAACGTAATTGTAACAGCAGCAATTATCAGGCCTTTGGCTTCCTTTGCAGGCATTTGTAATTATTTATTGTACATACATTTTGTATTTTGTATTATGTATTTTAACAGTGTTATTCAATGAAACCATATGATTATTAATAATTAATACTATAGTTATTTATAGTAAAAAATACAGTGTTTTTGAACCATATTATAGTAAAGTGTATAGTATTTACAACACTTTGTAAAAGGATGCTATAGCATACAGTAGCATTAAATATAGTGAAACTGTAATGCATTCTGTTGTATACTTTAGTTTTTACTACAGTAAACTGTAGTGTATAGTATATTATACCCTATGGTTGTAACTTTATTGAGTCAAGTCATTTTTTATATTGCTACAGTTGTTATCTTACCATAGCAACTATAAAATTACCACAACAAATTATATTATATTATTAAAGTAATATATTATGTTTCAAAAACTCTACAGTATTTACTATACATTTATTTTTTGCAGGTGGGTATTACGTCATTGTTTTTATATAATGCATTTTAAGTTGTGGAAACTAGATTATTAAGGCAGATGTGGTGGTGGTGAAATTATTATTAAGACACGTTATTAACATCAACATCAACATCCAAAAAAAAATTCACAGGATTATGAATGTTAGTTTCCTGAAAGTGATGCACGGGCCTAATCTTTTTTTCTTTTTTTCAGCTCTTGATTGCTGATGTCTTTTATTGGTTATAGCCTAGTTGTCCATCAACTGACCGTTTGCAAAGAGCTTGATTGACAGGTGATCTGACCAATCAGAACACAGAATAGTATGTGCCGCCACTCCTATCTGGCCGACACATATGGCCAGTCTCCATTGAAAACCATGTTTAAACCATGTTTAAAAAAGACTGACTGAATTGAAACTTTTTCATTATAGCTGAATATAAATGTGCAGAGGGTTAAGCTGTGCTGTTGTTGGCTGCCACAGTAATGGCAATAATCTAAGGAATTCCTTGAAAATACTTGTTTTGCGTACCAGAAAACTTGTCATGTTTGATGCTGTATGATCTATCAATGGTCTATGATAAGCTAAGCTAAAAGTGCTACCGCCAGACCCACAAAACGGCTAAATGGATTCAAAAGTGGTAAAACTCAACTTTTTAACTCTAGCTGAGTTGGAAAATGTGCCTTTTTTTTTTTTTAAGTGGAGTGTTCCTTTAAGTGAACGTGAACAGGTGGGTGAAAACTGAATGAGTCAGTATTAAATGCATCCCTTATGTCTTAAAGGAACAGCATTCCCAATTAAGTAGCTATCCGTGTTATTAATGTTAACCAAACAAAAGATGTTAAATAAATATTTCAAGTAAATCTACTGTATCTGAAAAACAAATTTTATTTGTATCCCTTTCGTATTTGTCTTATTCTGCTTCTTTTTCAAATTCTCTCAAATATATTAAATACATTATTTATAAACAACTATAATCTTTATAAGTTGCTCCCTTTTCACTACTGTTAAAGGGATAGTTCACCAAAAAATGAAAATTGTCATCATTTATTCAAGTTTTTACAAATTAAATCCTTAATTGCAATTTCTCATAAGCTTAATTCATTTGGTAAATCAAAGAGAGAAGAATTAATGACTAATTTTGTAGACTACATATAAAATAGCTATAAAATAGTTAAAAGAACTGTTGGTAACTTTAGCTTGACAAAAAGTAATGCTATGATTTTTCATTGACTAAAACTGTAATAAAAGTATGAAAGAATCAAATGACTGAAATGTGACAAAGACTATTAAAATTTTCGTTTAGGATAAAGACTAAGATTAAATCAAATATGGCTGTCAAAATTTACACTGTTCGGGTACAGAATTTTTTTTAATCAATACATACATAAGTACATAAGTTTCAGCAACATACAATTGTTTAAATTACAGAACTTATTAGATTTTTGTTGACAGCTACTTTGACTATGGGAGAGGCCACATTCACCTGTTACCTTACAATTACAGCAGTGTCCTTTTCAAATAATAATAATAATAAAAATAATAGTCTCTTCCTGATAATGACCCAGTAACATTCATATAATTTCCTGTGTTGTCACATTATTTGTCTTTAGAGAATACAGAGTTTATTTCTCTTCTGATGAAAAGGCAGATATGATTTGAACTTGATTGCAAAAATGTGGGTTTGAAGTGAGGAAAAATAAACAAATGTTTAGTCGTTATTGCAGTGTTCAATGAGTGAAAGAGGATGGATGTTTACATGTTTAGCTGTTCACTTTTTTATGACACATGGGCTTTTTATGCTCAGGGGATATAAAACAGTCATCTTTCATTTAATCAAAGTATAGAATAAGCACTGAAAGAAAAAAGAGAGGATGAGGTATTTCAAATAAAATGTTGGAAATAATTTGACCTGTTAAAAATACTAATGTTGTCTTAATCACGTTTTATAGAATTCATATTCTTTTATATTTGCAGAACAAAATACTTATTTATTTACCCATTTATGCTGATGGAGTTATAAAAGTACAAAAAGCCATCTCAAAACAGTTTATTAAGGGGTTTAGTTGGAAATAAAGGAAAAAAAAATACTGTTATATAAACAGTGAAAATTATTCATTTTCAGTTGAGTCAGCATTCAATATTTTCTTTCTGAGTTGGATTTAGACATCAAATATCTCTTTGTATTTTTCTCAGGTTTAAGCAGAATAATGTAACACTTTGGAATGAAGATACATAGCAACAGGCCATAACTGGAGGCAAGAATGGCAAAAATCTCCACAGCCACGGTGTACTTTCCTGGTGAACTTACGTATGCTGGCACAAATGCAATCCAGACAGCACTGAAAATCAGCATGCTGAAAGTAATAAATTTAGCCTCATTGAAATTATCTGGGAGCTTTCGAGCAAAGAACGCCAGCACGAAGCAGACAGCTGCAAGCAGGCCGATGTATCCCAGCACTAGGGAGAAGGCCAGCGGAGAACCCACATCACATAAAAGAATAATCTGCGCAGTTTCATGAGTCATGAGCTTACATGGGACAGGAGGTGCCACACTCAGCCATGTGCAGCAAATCACAACTTGCACAGCTGTGCACAAGAAGATAATGCCACGCTGTTGTAGAGGGCCAAAACATTTCATTACATTAGTGCCAGGTAGGGTGGCTCTGAAAGCCATGAGTACAACCATAGTCTTCCCCAGGATGCAAGACAGACAGAGAGAGAATGCAATGCCAAATGCAGTGTGGCGAAGCCCGCAAGACCAGGATGTGGGCTGCCCAATAAAAGCTAGTGCACACAGAAAACAAAGCCACAGTGAACTAAGGATTAGGAAACTTAGCTCAGAGTTGTTAGCTCTGACTAGGGGTGTGTGCCGTTTAATGGCAAATATAAAAGCAACTGCGAGTGTGAAACAGGATCCCAGCAGAGCCACAGCCAGCAAAGTGATGCCCATTGTATCACTGTAGGAAAGGAAATCCACCAGTTTGGGGACACAGGTATCTCTTCTTGTATTGGACCAGAACTCAGGCAGGCACTTTTCACACTCTAAGGCATCTGAAATAAAGCATTATATATATATAATGATTTTTTTTAAAGAAAGAATATAAAAGATGTCCTCCACTATAAAGATGTATTGTGCACTGTAGCAAAATATATTTTCAACTTATCTAAATCAAACCTTCAAAATTATAATTTTCTTATACAATTAAACATCTGCAGGACATAGGTGATTTAGGACACACCTGTCTGATTGCTAACCTCCCCAGCTGCACAGACAATGCAGTCAAAGCAGCAGAGAGGAAAGTTTGGCCTAGTGGCCTTTCTAGTGCCTGGAGGACAGCTGTTGCTGCAGACAGACATAGGGACCTGCAATTCAGAGAGAAGATCAACTACAAAGATATACCTTATTAATTGTTGTGCAAACACAAGAGCTACAGGGAGAAAATGGATACAAATATCCACACTGAATACCAAAACCTCTCACAGATAAATAATGTTATTATAGTGGAGCAGTACTTGTTTCTGGTTTCCATTCCAGATTATGTTTTTCTCTTCAATTACTAGTTTGGGCTGCATCGTTTCATCAAATCTCCCCACAGTGGCGTACCGCACCTCCCCATTGCCACTGAGCTGCCAGTTAATGAGATCATACATGGCCACAGGATCTCCATTGCCATCAAACTTAGTCTCCTCACCAAAGACATTAGTAAAGCGGACATGCTTTAAATAATTCAGGAGCTTCATGTGTATGAGATACAGAAAGTTAAAAGGAGAAAAATAAACATAAAATGTTATATGGGAACAGTGGTAACATTTAATTCTATTATCTTATCTAGAAAACATTAATTTTAAAACACAAAGCTTACAGATATAAAAGTGAAATTAAGGGATAAACTGTGAATTTTACCTGCCATGGCTGTATGCTGCTGGTGTTGGGGCACAATCCACCAGGGAAAGGCCCTTTGCCTGGTTCACAGCGAAGCATTGAATCCAGAGCATTAGCAATGGCGTACATTGCCTTATAAACATTATAGGAGATTCTGAGCTGAGATACATCTGAGTAGATGTTACCTGTTTTGGCCAGTATTTCCGAGCCATTACAGGGGGGTCTATGAGAGGAGTCCTTATTACTTGTTCCTAGAGAACACTTAAACATCTCCTCCCAGAACTGCTGAACAAATGGATCCTGTGGGTATTTGGAGGGATGTAGCCGTAGCAGGAAAGGCTTCAGGCCAGGGATGTCAGCCCTGCGAATTGCATAGCCCATAGAGCCCTGTAGGATGGAATGGAATTCAGGAGTGGAGAGGACAGCTGCTGTTATCCAGGCCTCGCTGGCCAACCATTGAATATCAGTGAGGTTTTGCCGAAGGGCCTCCCAAAAGAGAGCTCTTGCATCTTGCTCTAAAGCAAAAACCAGCACCACACTTGTTCCTGATTCACGGATCCTCTGTACAATCCTGGAAATCTCTTTTTGGTCATGGTTTTTTGGGATAATTTCATAAAAAGCAATACATGCACCTAGTTTGGTCACCTCATCAATAAAAATTTGAGCACCACCACGGCCATAAGCATCATCCCCTGTGAATATGCCTAACCAACTCCAACCAAAGTGTCGCACCAGCTGTGCAAGAGCATCCACTTGGAAAAAGTCGCTAGGCATAGTCCTTAGAAATGCAGGAAACTCAAATTTATTACTGAGACATGCACAGCTGGAGAAATAGCTTACCTAGGAAGAGGGGAAGAGAGGAGAGAGCATAGCATATATGACTCAAAAACATGAATGCATCTCCAGGGATGCATTTAAAATTCACAACTCACCTGTGGAACATGAAAAACACCCAGAAAGCGTGCAACCACTAGGGATAATGTCGATCCTCCATCACCAATGACAACAGGCACCCTGCCCCAGCACTCTGAAATGCCTGTGCCCTCTATATTCCCATTCATCAGGGCCAAAGCTGTGCGGAGGGCATGGAAATGGGTACTGCATGAATCATAAATCTTATAACCCAAAGTTAAGTTGACTAGTAGCTGTCTATCTCTGTTGATCTCCTCTATGGCAAAAATCATGGTCTGCATCCATCTAAAGGTTCGGAAATTAAACCTTTTCAGGAGAAAGTAAATTAATCAATTAAGTTTTAATGTTCAACACATTTCTTCAGTAAATGGTTAGGGTTGTGTACTGTTCAAAGTGCTGCGATATAAGAGAGAGAATGACAGTCTAAAATTTCATTAAGAAGCACAGAAGCAAATAGAAAACACCATAAAATGTAAAAAAAAAAAATGCAACATTGTAATATTTTGTGATAAGACTCTATTGACATACTGACCCTGAGCATCGCGTTGGATTTGACTCAGCAGTAAAAGATGAGGGAGATTCCAGTACACTGTTGTGCAAAGAGAAGAGGGCACCGATCATGATATCTCCTTCTTTGATCAGCACAGGAAGATCTGAGGTGCTGCGGATGAGTCGACAATTCTGAAGGAGCTGTGAAGAGATCAAAGTGCTGAGCAACAATGTCAAACACACATACACACTCTGAAATGCCATCCTTCCTCTGTAGACTTCACTGCTTGAACCAGACTATATACACCACTTTAAAACTTCATTGTACATACAGATGGATTCCCAAAATGATATGATGCCAGTATTTACACTTGAACGAACACACATTATAGCTCACCCTTGCCAACAGTGCACACAGGAATAACCTAAGCCCACTTTTATACTGAACCAAGAAGCAACCACAGATAAACTTACATTAACCAGACACATTCCCTGCGGGAATTACTCAATGGAAAGAAAAGTTCTCTCAGAACAATAGACTCATTATTTTTGCACTGTCCTTCACACACACACATATATATATATATATATATATATATATATATATATATATATATATATATATATATATATATAAACACACACACACACCCACCCACACACACACACTTAACCAGAATATAAATAATATGAAATAAATGTTCTTTAGAATTTTAATTTTTGCCCCCTGCAAGATTACGTGGCTAGTAAACTAATTAATTTATCTCATAAATATGTTTTTGCTTTGGAATGAAAGACCAAATTACAGAATAGACAAAGTTATAGCACAACAGAATACATTACAAAACATATCAGTTGTCACAATAACTGCGACAAGCTATGTTTAAATACATACACACAGAGGGAACTGGGGTATTCTAAATTGTAGCTCCAGGCTATAGTTTTCGTTGTCTTCACATTAATATTACCAGGAGACTGCTACTGCTGTATGCTAAGAGCACCCATGATGAGCTCTCCCAGTATTCTTAGTGTTAGATTACAGCATGGTATGTAAGAGGCTACTGTAAAATGCTATAGAGTTGAATGTTTGGAGAGGGTTTTGTAAAAGCATCATTTCATATATTGTCCAATTAATTTTAATATTCACAAGTCTTTAACCTGGAGACTGAGTCAAGTCTGAAATCTTTGGTCACGAGTCGAGTCTCAAGTCATTTAATGGCTCACTAAAAAAAATCCCCTCATGTCATCCCCATCATTATCCTCATGTACTGAAATCTTCCTATTTACAAATCTCTATAGAGAAAAAAAATATATGATCTATGATCTGCTTTGTAAAAAAAATAAAAATAAAATACAATTGGTGTTAGGGTGTAATGTACATCCACCCTGTTGTGTTTCAATATACAGGATTACCATGTTTTACTGTAACCAAATTCTATACTAAAAGTCCAATACCATGACGCATACTGAAAAGTAGCAAAATAAGCCAGCAGAAAATGCATTTACAGAAAATAATGTTATTTAAGCAACATAAATTATTATACACAGCAGTAAGCAATGTATATATATATATATATATATATATATATATATATATATATATATAGTATTGTTCAAAATAATAGCAGTACAATGTGACTAACCAGAATAATCAAGGTTTTTAGTATATTTTTTATTGCTACGTGGCAAACAAGTTACCAGTAGGTTCAGTAGATTGTCAGAAAACAAACAAGACCCAGCATTCATGATATGCACGCTCTTAAGGCTGTGCAATTGGGCAATTAGTTGAAAGGGGTGTGTTCAAAAAAATAGCAGTGTCTACCTTTGACTGTACAAACTCAAAACTATTTTGTACAAACATTTTTTTTTTCTGGGATTTAGCAATCCTGTGAATCACTAAACTAATATTTAGTTGTATGACCACAGTTTTTTAAAACTGCTTGACATCTGTGTGGCATGGAGTCAACCAACTTGTGGCACCTCTCAGCTGTTATTCCACTCCATGATTCTTTAACAACATTCCACAATTCATTCACATTTCTTGGTTTTGCTTCAGAAACAGCATTTTTGATATCACCCCACAAGTTCTCAATTGGATTAAGGTCTGGAGATTGGGCTGGCCACTCCATAACATTAATTTTGTTGGTTTGGAACCAAGACTTTGCCCGTTTACTAGTGTGTTTTGGGTCATTGTCTTGTTGAAACAACCATTTCAAGGGCATGTCCTCTTCAGCATAGAGCAACATGACCTCTTCAAGTATTTTAACATATGCAAACTGATCCATGATCCCTGGTATGCGATAAATAGGCCCAACACCATAGTAGGAGAAACATGCCCATATCATGATGCTTGCACCTCCATGCTTCACTGTCTTCACTGTGTACTTGAGCACCTGCCCCTTTGCCCCTTGGTGCCCAAAGTGCCCTTTTGTCAAAGCAAAATTTTCTCATATTTTTTTTTTTTTTTTTTGTCATAACGCACCCTTTTGTGAATGCCTGCCCATGCCCAATCTAAATTTTAGTAAAATTTCTGAATAATAATTTAGCCGTCAATAAGATGTCCCACATGATGACCTTTCACCTGACGACGACTGGGAAGATTCGTCACGCCGCGCGTGCATTTTTTAATTGCTAGAGGATATTTTCAACACCACGGAAGCTGGTAAGTGGTGTTTCATTCTCAGCGAAGTGATTTTTATTTTTATTTACTTATTATTATTTTACAAGAACGACGTGATGTGAGAACATGCAGATATGTTGCAGTGTGTAGCTGTAGTGTAGAAGTAACGTTAGCGTGCTCTTTGAGGGAGAATCGTTTCACAGGCATCGAGGGCAGAAGTGTCATGCCCATTCAAAGAGTTCTGGGCAAAGTGGATTTTAAATGCAGCTTCCAAATTCAACGCTAAATTCAAATCTGTGTTCGCTGGATGGAGCTGAGCCAGAGACGGCGCGTTCGTATAACGCTTCATGATAACCAATCAGAAACGATTCTGTTGCGCTTATAAATGCAAACGTGCAGAAGAGTCGTCACTAAAACGCGGTGTTTTGTTCACTTGCTAGCTGACTGAATTATTTAGCGAATTCTCTCATCAGAAACAACAAAAGTGCAGATGTGCATAATGTAATGTAAAGTGCTTCAGTGATTTTAATGGGAGTTTTTGAGAGTGCCTGAACTCTGGCTAGACTGAATGAAAATGTTCTTTGATAATGTAAATTTTCTTTACTCTCTGTAAAATGAAAGTGTTAAAATAAGTAACTTACAATACTGTTATTAAAATTTACATTAAATGCAAATTCAGTCATATTGAAAATATTATATGGCACTTAAGTAAAAAGTCTGGGTATTATGTGTAACGTTAGTTAATAGATTATACTACTTTTCCATATATTGATCAAATAACAATCTATAAAGGTGCAAAACGCATTTACTTTCACGTTTGAGAATCGAGATATTTCCTGATATATTAAGCATGTTTAGAATTGTTTTGAATTAAAGGAAAAATAAATAAAACATAATCCTATATCAGTTATACAGTGCTTTCGTAGCATGACTTATACCCCCCAATGTGCCCCCTCAAAAACCATGAATGCATGATGCCCCTGATCGAGGGGTCTGGTCTTTTTATGTTATTTGACTAAACTTTTATTATATTATAGTATTTATTTATTTTTTAACACGCAGAGTGCCTTAAAAATAATTATCATAACACTGGTAAGGTTTATTCAGATTTTCTCATTGTCTGAATTATCATTATGAAAATAAAAACAATTCAGAAAGGAATTAAAATATAATTATATTTTAAATGTGACACAAATATATATTTTTTTCTACAATAGCAAAAGTGTTTACGACAGCAAGACCTCTTTAGCCTGTAAACTCAATAATATCTCTCTGGAAATAAATTTACAAATATCAATGTCAATATAAAATGAATAATATACCTGACCTGCCATCAAAGTGCAGTGTCAAGGAGATGAATAACACATGTAGCCTGTCATTTGTTAACATTGCAAAGGTGTTCAATTTTAGACAACAAGAACTACTACAGTAATAATAATATTAATCACTATATTCCAGTGTATCAGTTGTTTCATGTTTTGTATCAACATTTAAGGTGGACTTATTGATTAGGTGCAAGAGTAGTACTGATGGTTAAAATAATAGATTAATGCAGAAATAGTAAATTGAGCCTTGTTCCTAGATGGACAGAGAGTGGAAAGTAATAGATCAGATGAGGAGATGGAGATAGAGGAATAAAAGAGGAAAATGTAAGTCACAGAAAGAGAACAGGGAACAGCAAGCCAGAAGACAGAGGCTGGTGAGAAAGAGGAAAATGTAGAGGCACAAGTGTTTTCTATAGGTTTTACTATAACAGCTGTTCTTAATTATTCTGTGGAACAGAGAAGAAAAAGGCATCAGGTTGGGACAATTTAAGACATTTCAGTTTCTAATCCCAGAGTTATTATTAGGTGGAAATAATTATTATTATTTTTTTTTTTACTTTTAAACTTAAAATTGTCTCTTCTAATATGTTTCTTTTTCAAAAGTGCATCACAGCATTTGCTGCCGTATCAATACATAATCATCCATATCGACACGTGAATCGACAAGGAATGCATCACAATATATTGCTGTATTGATATTTTGAACCGCGCTATTTAAACCTTGTTCCATGTGCCCCTTTTATACTTTGAGCACCTGCCCCTCCAAAGGTCCAAAAACTTGCACGGATGCATCTTGTCATCTGAGGCAGCACGTTGAGAAAGAACTGCAACTACTCCCACCTCTGATGCGTCAACGACCACGAACTGACATGTGGGATCAGGGGCTACTAAGATGGGAACCGAAACGAAGCGGCCCTTGAGGTTGGAAAATACAGTTTCGGCTGTGTTAGACCACCTGAACGCAATACTGGGGGAGGTCAAGGCGGTCAGAGGTGAGACTAGTTGGCTGAAATTGTGAAAAAAACACAGATAAAAATTGGTGAACCCCAGAAACCGCTGTAGGGCCTTACGGGAATCTGGATTTGGCCAATCTATCACAGCCTTAACCTTGTCAGGATCCATACGTATTCCCTCAGATGAGACAATGTACCCTAGGAAGGGAACAGACTGTGCATGGAATACGCATTTTTCGGCCTTGACAAAAAGCCCATTCTCTAGTTCAGTGGTTTTCAACCTGTGGGCAACTCCCCCCTTGTGGGTCGCGATGGTATTGCAGGTGGGCCGCCAATTACTAATAAAATAAATAATAATATATTTTTATATATAATTAACCCTTGTTGATTGTTCAAATTCACTACCCTTTCGATCGAGTTGTTCGTGGATGAAAACAATTCAATTAAACTCAATTAAACTGCTGTAAAAATGTATCAGATTCATATTTTTTTCAATTTTTTTTGCATAAATCTGTTAATCAACTTCAGTCCTGATTAAAACTACCAAATTTTTTTCAAACATTTGGTAGTTTTGATCAGGACTGAGGTTGATTAATAGATTTATGCAAAAAAATTAGAAAAAAATATTTATCTGGTACAGTTTTACAGCAGTTTAAATTAGTGGATGTTTTCATCCACGAACAACTCGAAAGGGTAGTGAATTTGCCCAGAGTGTACCGTTTAGTTTTTGAAAAAATTCAAAATATGGGTCAAAATAAGATTTGTCACCAAAAATCATTCCATTAGCTCAAACACAGAGAAAGTTGTGGCCAAAATAAGACTCAACTTTACCCCCTAGTGGACGAAAACGTCCCCAACAACGCACAAGGGTTAAATAACAAAAAATACATATTAAACTGTAACTATGCTTTCACTATTCGAGCTTGGTGATTGGTTTAAGAATAAACTGCCAATTTATCTTAGATATTTTTGCTGCATATGCTACAGAACAACAAATTCAAACATGCATAAATGCTGGCAACATGTTCCTTCCTGACTGCTTGCTCCACTGACTGTCTGCCCGCTGCCGAGCTCTGCCTGGATCTGGTCTTCCCATTTTGCTGAGCGGTGCCAGTCCAAGTTATTTTCTGTTAATTGCCAGTTCATTCTAGGGCTGTGCGATTAATATAAATCGACATAAAATAACGATTTGAGCCTGCGTGATTTCTAAATCGCTTTATAGCACGATTTTTCCGTGGCCCTGACCTCCCACATTATGCTATCCAATCCAATCAGAATGCAGCGCCTAGCACAAGAACAGAACAGACTGAGTATATGCCTAACTCCAGGTTCACACACTGTATGTGATGTGCCTTTTTTCCGAGCCCATGTTGAGGGTACAGAAGTGCTTTGGCCATGCCAGCCACAAAGGGGCCACTAAGAGGAACTGAATATCTCCAAGTCCACAACCAAGTCCCGGGGGGGCCTAAGCCTCAGTGCACCGTGGAGGAAACGTTTAACTAGGGGGTGTCTTCCCATAGACTGACCATCGAGAGGGACATGGTAGGCCGGAATGGCCGCCACGTAAGCCTTCAGCGTGGAGAGGGGCAACCCTGCAGAGAAACCTGGCTTGCAGAAACTCCAGAACTGTACCAACTGGGCATCATAAGCATGTATAAAACATATATAATACACAAAACACAATATACAATGACAGTAACAGCATACACAATACCCTAAAGTATATGTGAATTAAAGCAAATAAACAATTAATTTTCTATTAATTAATTAGCGAGGAGTGGAGAGTGCCTATGTGCTGAGGAGTGCTGAGGAGAGTGCTTATGTGCCTGTTTTTGAGAGACTTGAATTCAGAGTTGCTCGTAAACCTAGTGTTATCAGATATTGTGCCTATGGTTGCTATGGAACCAGAGGCCTGGTCTGCCTTTTTTTGAGGGGGAGAGGTCCATAGACCCTTTGGTTAGGTGAGGTAGCGTTAGATATTATTTGTTAAATATAACAAATAGTTGTGTTTCTGATTGATCCAAATGCTACATCGACTTGTTTGTGAGTGCACATTTATTTGGGATTCATCAGAATACTTTAGATGAATATCCTCAAAACTAGACAGAAATTTAATGCAAGTCACACCTCTATTGCATTTTATCATGTTCTACAACTGGGATCTCTAAGACCCTGACTCACCTACAGCAGGATACAACATCAATACTCAACAGGAGACAATGGCAACATGAGGGCTATTTATATCAAACAACAAGGGTCACATAAGAATCAAGCAATGAGAACATGACACTTGAACCTAAGAACCATAATAGGCTTTGTAGCATTTGAACCAATCAAACACACAATTTTTTATTTGATTTAACATATCGATTATTCATTAGATTATCAAATGATCACAGACCCCTCTAAACATAGTAGATGCCAGGATGTCTGCAAACGACTCCAAACCCCTGGTTACCATGTCAACCTTGATCCTCAGCCAGACCAGATAACTTTTATGACCTAAGAGTATGTGGAGAGAATCGTCCTCCTACTAAGTTCTCTCTGACACATACTGCTATAAAAATTTACCTCTAATTAATTAATAGAAAACCTTTCTTTTAATGAAAACACATATACTTCAGGTCATTGTGTATGTTGTTACTGTTCTTGTATATTGTCTTTTTGTCTTGTATATAGTTTTATGCATGCTTATGATATGAACCACTCATTCATGTAATTTTACCTATATGTAATCTTACTATGTTTAGTATCTATGAATTTGTCTTCTGATGATCCAAACGATAGTGTATATGTTGATACCTAGCCAACATATTAGTATTCTAAGAATCCCCACTAGTTTGCATATCAACTTCTGATCCAGTTACATATGCAAATTACCAGGCTTTCAAAAAAAGGGTTGTGAAACTCCCCAGTATTTCCAAACTCCCACTTGGAATTTCATCCTTTCTCATTGGACAAGCCCTTCCTAAGAGGCGTGAACCATCTCAGATTTTAAAAAGGCTCACACAGAGTTCCACCCTACCTTTCCTTTCTTCTGCTAAGAGTATGTGAGCTAGAACTCTTAGACCCCTAAGTCTGCGCCAGGCCTTGTGCCTTGACTTTCCATTCACCAAAGATCTTAGGATCTCAGCTGATGTCTCTCTTAGCTCTTTTCACATTTTTCACTGGAAAGAAACTCCCAATCACCATCAAGTCCGGACATCTTTGGAATTCATCACTCTTCAAAACCAAGGCCAAAGCCAAGGAAATGTATCATACATTAAACTAGACGAAACAGAGGTTTAGTATAAGCTATAAACCCTGTTATACAGTTGCAATCAAAATTATTCAACCCCCTTGACTTGCAAGACAATTTGCTGTGAAGGATAACATTTTATGAAATCAATTTAACAAAGGCATCAGTACAGTATTAGGGAAAGTTTGTTAGTACACTTTTGAGTGATTCTGAGAATGGAACATTGATGAATCATGACAAAATTCGAATTGGCTCTAAACATTCATGTTCAAAATTATTGTGCAGAATCTTTTATTCTTTAAAATATCCAATAAACGCTGTCTGTAAGTGTTTAGAAGCTTCTGTCACCTCTCTACTACAGTCTTGACCCATTCCTCGCATGAAAAAGATTCCAGATCACTGATAATCTTTGGTTTTCACATTGCCACTGCTTTCTTCAAATTCAACCAGATATTTGAAATGAGAATTAAGCCTGGAGACTGAACAGGTCACTCAAGTACATTCTCTGACTGATCCCTGAACCAAGCAGAAGTAGATTTGAATGTGTACTTTGGTATGACTGGCCTGCAGGAAAGTCCATTGATGATCAGCTTCAGTTTTTGCACTAAAGGCATCACAATTCTTGTCAAAATGGCCTGACACTTTAAAGAATCCATGATGTCCTTCTTACAGTCATGATTTCCACTTCCTTCTACAGTAAAGAAACCCCATAACAGGACTGATCCACCACCAAGTTTGAGGATGGAGATGGTGTTGTTCTGCTCATGAGCTTTGCCTTTTTTGCAGCAGACATACCGCTGATCCATGGGTCCAAAAAGTCCCAGTTTGTTCACATCACTCCATATAACATTCCTCCAGAGCTCCACAAGTCTACACAATTGAATTTGATCAAGTTCAAGTTGTCCTTTGTTCTTCTTGATCAAGAGTGGTATTCTACCAGATGTCTCAAAATAAAGGCAACACTTGTCTAGTGATCTTCAAGTCTTTGGCTTAACATTGCAGATTTTTCTCCGTTGCTCTGATTAAACATTTTATGATATTGTGCTTTTTCTTCCACAACCTAAAATATTTTCTGGTAAAACACACTTTAAGCTAAGGAATAAGGCTGAGAGCTTTGTCTCTAGGAACTTTCAATGTCTTGGAAATCTTCATATAGTCTTAGCTTTTCTAAAGTACTACGATATTTATTCTCTTTAGCTTTTGTGAGATCTCTGTTGACATTTTTGCTACTCAACTTCAACACATGCTTGGGCTAACTGTATGTGTAACGGCTCAAGCTAATTCTGTTTTTAATAGAGTTTCTAAAAGCTTAATTGTGTTTTGAGACTGTTTTATTCCCCACCATGCAAATAAGTGATTTAAAAACAGTAATGTTGAATAGGGGTTGAATATTTATGACATAGCAGTATTATTAAAAAATCTTATAACTCAAAAGTATTAAATTATAAATTGGCAATATCACTTTTAATATGCCAGTGAACTGTTATAGATACAATTTTTATTTTATCCTGGATCTTCAGAAAAGCTTGTATTTGTACTGCAGTCTCTAGGGGGTTGAGTAATTTTGATTGCAACTGTAAATGGCACTGATGGGTTTACTCAGGTGGTTCATTTACTTTTTTCATGGATTCATTCTCTGGTTTTCCTGATGATGTTATCCATCAAATCTCACTTGCCCTTTCCCCTATATGGGTGATTGTATATATGTATGTTTGTTTTTAGGGCTGTGCAAAAAATCAAATGCGATTTTCATGCACATCTTGTTAGTAAAGGTGATTAGTAGTATATCTCCAGCATGTGCGTTCAGATCAGGATTGCCAGTTTTTCAAAACAAAACCTGCCCAATTACTTCTCAAAACTAGCTCAATCGCATTTCCTTCCGGGTTATAAAAGAAAAAAAATTGGTGGGGTTCCCTTGATAAAATTTGCATTTTAGGGGCTAAACATCACGTCATTTGTATTGGGGTCGCTTCGACCCGCAGACATGAAAAACTGTCTCAGGTTATGTATGTAACCATAGTTTCCTGAGTAGGGAATGAGACACTGCGTCCTCTAGGGGGCGCTTTGGGGGAACAGCTCATCGTGACCTATCTGAATCAAACATTTGAAAAACACTACTGTAATTCATTATATTTGGGTCTTCCTCAGTGTTCCATTGCACGCTTGCAGATGGTACACAATGCTGCTGCAAGGCTGTTGACCGGGGCAAAGAAAACAGATCACATTATACCAGTTTTAGCCTCTCTTCAATGGCTTCCTGTCTATTTTAGAATTCAATTTAAAATTTTGTTGTTTGTTTTTAAAGCTCTTAATGGTCAAGCCCCATCTTATCTTTCAGATCATCTTATTGTTGTTTCATCCTCCAGATCTCTAAGATCTTCTGATAGAGCTCTTTTAGTTGTCCCTCGATCACGCTTAAAAATGAAGGGGGTGATAGGGCTTTTTCTATTGCGGCCCCTTGTCTCTGGAACCAACTTCCACTGGACATTCGCCTTGCACCATCTATCACAACTTTTAAAATGAAGTTGAAAACATATCTTCATTCCCAGGCATTTTTAAACTGAATTTTATCTATGTTCCATTGTTTTACTGTATAATCTGTTTTGTTCTGTTTATTTTATGTTTATCTTTGACTATGTTCAGCGCTTTGGTCAGCTTTGCTGTGATAAATGTACTATAAAAATAAATTTTACTTACTTACTCATATATGGAATATTGCATCTCAAAACTGATTGAGAGTCATCAACTCGATCTATGGAAACAATACTGGAGCACTCTGGGGAAAAAACTGAGAACTCAGTCTCATATGAAAGGAGAACTCCGAGCTCAAAGTAGCGCGCTCATAGGAGACCCTTTTTATTTTTTGGAAAAAGTTACCACGAGAATCACCCAAATAGCCCCTCATATTGAGGGAAGCGTTGCTTGAGGTGTGTAAACAAATGCACACTGGCTGAATGGAGCCCAAGGAACCAAGGTCTAATCATCTCAAGAAAGGAAACGAAGCAGAGCGCGTAACCCTTATCGTACAAGATTTCAGAAAGTTTGCAGAGTCTTGCATGCAAACTTATCACTTGTGGATTTTTAGAAAGTGTGCAAAGTGTTCACGTGCACACTGACCACCATGTGGTTTTGAGAAAGTACACAAAGCTTAGCGTGTGTACTTAAAGGTTCCTAGGCAAGCTCAATTTTACAAACCTGGGGTGAGGGGAGCATCACCTGAGGCAACATATACAAGAAGACTTCTGTAACTGCCACCTCCACTTCCCGCTAGATGTGACAGCACCCCTAAGTGGCCAGGAGACCCCTCGGGGTGACCTGGCTGGACATCCATGAAATTCCCTGCAATGCTGTGACAGGCCTGATGATCAAGGAGGCTCCCTCAGAATCCTGTGATCTCAGCCGCCTAATACTGGAACATGAAGCCGGATGGCCGGTGCTAGCGAGTGTTTAGTAAACACTGTAACTGAGCTCTGCAAAGGAAACTCACAGAGTTTATTAGTAGACACGTAACCACCAGCAATTAAATACACATACTGTAAGTATATACAGAGAGGGTTACATTTACACACCCACCCTCCTGCGATGGAGCCCCGCTTTTAGTCAGGACTATCAGTCAGGTGGTTGCTATGAACATAGAACCATAAAAACATTATAGGTCTTGCATAGGAGACTGCTATGCGAGAGGTTTCCACCTAATCATTGTTGCCAAGTCCGCTGTTGTTTTTCATGTCCGCAGGTCGAAGCAACCCCAATACCAATAATGTGATGTTTAGCCCCTAAAACTTTACCAAGGCAACCCTGCCAAAAAACATGTATTTTAATCCCGGGACGCAATTCTACATCGGGGAACTTCCTGGAAATTCGATTGGGCTAGTTTTGAGGGACCAGAACTGGCGGATTAATGGGTGAATGAAAAACGGGCTTCAATTTAGATACATGAAATACCGGATTAATTCTCCTAAACGCCGGAGGGAGTTTGAGGCGGACTGCCACCGGACTAATAATCATGGTGACAGTAAATGGGCCAATAAATTTGGGCGCAAGCTTATTACTGACGGATCGGAGAGGAATATTCTTTGATGAAAACCACACTTTTTGACCAACGACGTAGACGGGAGGTTTCGACCGGTGGCGATCGGCCTGAACCATGGTGCACGCCCCACCCGGAGCAGAGTCAATCTGGCCCTGGTCCAGGTGCATCGGCACCATTGGATAAATGTGTGGGCAGAGAGAACCGTGACTTCGGATTCCAATTCTGGAAAAAGTGGTGGCTGGTACCCTAAACTACACTGAAAAGGCGATAGGCCCGTAGCTGAAACTGGTAACGAGTTATGTGCATACTCAACCCATGAGAGCTGCTGGCTCCAAGAGGAGGGGTTCTGAGAAACCAAACATCGCAACACTTGATTGGCCCTCTCCATCTGACCATTACTTTGAGGATGAAATCCAGAAGAAAGACTAACAGTCGCCCCCAATAATTTACAAAATTCTCTCCAAAATTTGGAAACAAACTGAGGCCACCTGTCAGAGACCACGTCCATCAGGAGGCCATTTAAGCGATAAATGTGATCTATGACAGCAACCGCTGTTTCTCTGGCTGAAGGTAATTAAGGCAAAGGAATGAAATGAGTTGCCTTTGAGAACCGGTCCACCACGGTCAAAACCAACGTGTTTCCCTGTGAGGGAGGGAACCCAAAACGAAATCTAGCAAAATGTGGGACCAGGGTCTCGAAGGAACTAACAACGGCTGAAGGAGTCCAGCAGTGTGTCGATTGGAAGACTTCGAAACAGCACAGACAGAGCAAGCCAAAACAAAAAGATGAATGTCACAAGCCATGGCTGGCCACCAAAACCGCTGTTTAACGGGAAACATGGTATGATTAACCTCAAGATGGCAAGCTAGCTTGAAATAATGATCCCGTCTGATGACTTCGGACCTTAAAACCTCTGGCACAAACAACCGACCCAGTGGGCATCCGGGCGTGGGAGTTACCCCTTGCGTGGCTGTGCAAACCTTCGACTCAATGTCCCACGTGAATGCAGAAATAAAGACTTTCTGCAGTACAATGGGTTTGGAAAAAGATGGGTGATCCGAAACATCAAAAATACGTGATAATGCGTCTGGTTTGATAATAAAGAAATAGAATTGGATGATAAGAAATTGAAAAAATCAAAACAACCGAAAATAGAGCCCACCGAGCCTGCCTAGAGTTTAAATCTATTAGCAGACTTGTTGTATTTAAGATTTTTTGTGATCGGTCCAAACAATAAAAGGAACCCCTGAACCTTCCAACCAATGACGCCACTCTTCCAAAGCGAGCTTGACTGCCAACAGCTCTCTGTTACTTTGTGTCAAAATCTGGTCTACACAAAATAAAATCTCTTGTTATGCAATATTATCACCAAATATTGGTATCAATATTTTTGTCAGATTGTTTTCTTTCAATTAGGACCATTTTTGTATTTATTTTTGGAACTGATTCATTTGTAGGCCTCATTGATCTCAGCCTAGGGTTAGGGGTTCTTCTCCCTGTCTGTAGCATTAGGCAGTACCTGTAACCCAGTCATGTTGCATAGGAAGTCCAGCTCCTGTAGGATGGCACATTACACGAGGACAGCTGGACAGGGATGTAGAAGGGCAACAACCCAACAGCAGGACCATTTCTGCTTCTTTGTACGGTGAGAAATATGAGGAGCACTGGCAGAGCTCTACAAAATGAACTCCAGCAGGCTATAGGTGTGCATGTTCAGGACCAAACTATCAGAATCAGACTTTTTTAGGGTGACATAGACTGTGCTCACAGCTCGGCACCATGCTTCTTGATTGGCATTTGCCAATCCAATCTGTTCCCTTATTTTTTTAACAGTGTATTTGCAGGCACAAATACATATGTGAACATGAACATTATCAACATGCTTATGGAAACTAAATATTTCTCAGATTTCCAGTCTCTCCCATTCATTTTCAATGGATGGTAATGTTTGACCAATAAAGCTAAGATCAATAAGGCCTACAATCAGTCAGTATCAAAATTAAATACAAAACCAGTCCTAATAAAAAAATAAAAAAAACTCTCAGGTTAGGTATGTAACCATATTTCCTCAAGGGAATGAGAGCCTGCGTTGGAGAACCATTTGGGGAATGCCTCCAGCGTGACAGCTCTGAATCATGTGTGTAATCAGTCCCATGGATGGGTGAGACGTCATAGGCGGGTGACATCAGAGACCAGGAACCTTAAAAGCACGAGCGGCAAATCCAGCATTTAGCCTCAAATGTTCAAGTGCCAGCAGAGATGCTGGAAGTGTGACCATATTAGCCCGGTCTTGTAAACACTTCACTGGCTCCCTATCAAACATCGTATAGATTTTCAAATATTGCTTATTACTTTAAAGCCCTGAATGGTTTAGCACCTCAGGATTTGAATGAGCTTTTGTTAAATTATAACAACCTTGGTCCGCTGTGTTCTCAAAACTCAAAACTCTGTGACAGAGCCACCCCCCCCTCCCTGTGAGTGACTCCTGGCGCGAGGAGGCAAACGACGTCGGGGTCTACCACGGGGTTGAGGGGCCGGTCTTTCAGGATGTAAGCGATGAAATTCTTCGATGAGGTTGGGGTCTAGAATATCCTCAGAATTTACCCAAGAGCGTTCCTCTGGACCGTACCCCTCCCTGTCGACTAGATACTGTAAGATTCTTCCCCGACGTCTGGAATCGAGTAATTCCTGGACTTGGTAAGCCTCCTCGCCCTCTATGGTGATGGGTTGAGGGGCCTGTGCACAGGACCTCCCCTCTCCCTCGTCTTTGGGACCAGCAGCAGGCTTGAGCAGGGATACATGAAAGGTGGGAGAAATACGGTATGTGTTAGGAAGTGCCAAATGGAAGGAAACTAGGGTTATCTGTCTAGTGATTTGGAATGAACCCAAGTACCTTGGACTCAGTTTGTGGCAAGGAAGCCGGAGATGGAGATCCGGTGTTGATAGCCACACCCATTGACCCAGCTGGTATCTGGGACCGGGGCGCCTTCTGCGGTCCGCTTGCTCCTTTTGCCTTTGAACAGCGTGTTGAAGGTGAACATGAGCCCGATTCCAAACCTCTTCACTGTGTGCCATCCAATCGTTCACAGCCGGTACGTCCGTTGGATCCCCTGACCATGGGAACATAGGTGGTTGGAACCCCAGTACACACTTAAAGGGAGTCAGACCAGTTGAGGGTTTGAGAAGGGAGTTTCGCGCATATTCTGCACATAGTAAGTATCGAGCCCAATCGTCCTGATTCTGGTTACAGTATGTCCTGAGGAAGCGATTCAGTTCTTGTTTGAGCCTCTCTACTTGTCCGTTTGCCTGGGGATGATAACCAGAGGTGAAGCTGACATTGACGTTCAGAGCTTTGAATAAGGCTGACCATAATTGAGAGGTGAATTGAGGTCCTCGGTCTGACACAATGTCTTCGGGTAAGCCATACAATCGAAAGACCCAATTGCAGAGGTGTTCTGCAGTCTGAGGAGCTGTGGGTAGTTTGGGTAGTGGAATGAGTCTACAAGCCTTGGAGAATCGATCTATGATGGTAAGTATGGTAGTGTGGCCATAATAAAGTCTATTGCAATGTGAGACCATGGTCGTTGTGGAATGGGAAGTGGTTGAAGGAGACCGGCAGGAGATTGTTTGGATGATTTGTTAATGATACAGTTATTGCATTGCTGTATGTAGTTGGCTGTGTCCTTGTGCAGTGATTCCCACCAGAAGCGGTTCTCCAGCTGATTAATGGTGGCTGTGATACCTGGGTGACCGGAAGATGGATGGCAGTGAACTTGACTGATGACCTGATCACAAAGATGTTCAGGGACGAAGATTCTGTCGTCTGGGCAGGCCACTGGGTCTACTGGAATATCCTCCAGCTCAAATTGGCGTGAAAGCCTTGATGTTCTTGGAGCCGGGTCGATAAGTTACTGAGAAGTCGAATCGAGTGAAGAACAGAGACCATCTAGCTTGACGAGGATTAAGGCGTTTGGCGGTGCGTAAGTATTCCAGGTTCTTGTGATCTGTTAGTACTGTAAACGGGTGTGTGGCTCCCTCTAGCCAGTGCCTCCACTCCTCGAATGCTGCCTTCATGGCAAGGAGTTCCCGGTCCCCGACACTGTAGTTGCGTTCTGCTGAGTTGATCTTCCTAGAATAAAAGGCACAAGGATGAAGTTTAGTGGCGGGATCTGGACGTTGGGACAGGATAGCGCCGATACCTGTGTTAGATGCGTCAACCTCGACAATGAAGGGTAATGAAGGGTCAGGGTGGCAGAGGATGGGCTCGTTGCTGAATCGCTGCTTCAGGGTCTGAAATGCTTGGTGAGTGGCTTCTGACCATTGTAGTCGGTGAGTTCCTTTCTTGACCATTGAGGTAAGTGGGGTGACAACCGTACTGAAGTTCCTAATGAATCTCCTGTAGAAGTTAGCGAATCCTAGAAATCGCTGTAATTCCTTGAGGGTTCCGGCCAGTTCAGAACTGCGTTGACCTTCTTCTCGTCCATGGCCACCCCTCCGGGACTGATTATGTATCTTAGGTATGTGGTGGAGGTTGTGTGGAATTCGCATTTCTCCACCTTGGCATATAACTGGTACTTAATGAGGCATTGAAGAACTGCTCGGACGTGTTGTACATGTTCAGGAAGTGTGTTTGAGTAGATCAGGATATCATCAATGTACACGATCACAGATTTGTTCAGCATTTCTCTGAAGACCTCGTTAATAAATGACTGAAACACAGATGGGCTATTGACCAGTCCAAACGGCATCACCAGATATTCATAGTGTCCAGTGGTGGTGGAGAAGGCGGTCTTCCATTCATCTCCCTCCCGAATGCGAATGAGATTGTATGCGCACCTCAGATCCAGTTTGGTGTAGTACTGGGCAGTGCGAAGCTGTTCGAGGGTTGAAGGAACCAACTGAAGTGGGTATCAGAATTTCACCGTCATCTCGTTTAGTCCACGATAATCAATGCAAGGACGAAGACCACCATCCTTCTTTTTCACGAAGAAGAACCCGGACGAAGTAGGGGATGTGGATGGTCTGATGAAACCCTTCTGGAGTTCTTCCTTGATATAATCCTTCATGGCTTCGGACTCAGGTTGAGACAATGGTAAGATGCGACCCTTTGGGGGAGAATGCCCTGGCAAAAGATTGATGGCACAGTCATATTTACGGTGAGGAGGTAAGGTGTTGGCTTGTTCCTTACTGAAGGCTTCCACAAGATCAGCATATTCCTCTGGCAGATCGGGAATGGACTCTTGTGCTGGAGCGAATGACACGGAACAGACAGGAATGGGTTTGACCAGCGAAAGACAGTTCTGTTGACAATAGTTGCTCCACTTCACAACTTGACCCTCTCTCCAGGAAATCTGGGGGTTATGCAGACGTAGCCAGGGTAATACAAGAATCACGGGTGTCTGAGACGTGGGGAGAATGTAGAATTGAATCCTCTCCTTGTGAAGTAAACCAGCTGCCATCAAGATTTTGCGAGTGAGGTTAGTAATGGATCCAGAACCCAGTGGTCGACCATCTATTATCTCCACTGAGAGAGAGGTAGAGCATGGAATCAGTTGAATGTTATAATATGAATATATGAATGTCAGTCCTTCGGATGAGACATTAAACCGAGGTCCTGACTCTCTGTGGTCATTAAAAATCCCAGGATGTGTTTCGAAAAGAGTAAAGATGTGACCTCGGCATCCTGGCTAAATTCTCCCAGTGGCCTCTGACCATCATGGCCTCCTAACAATCCCCATATCTGCTGATCGGCTTCATCACTCTGTCTCCTCTCCACCAGTAAGCTGGTGTGTGGTGGGCGTTCTGGCGCAATATGGCTGCCGTCGCATCATCCAGGTGGATGCTGCACACTGGTGGTGGATGAGGAGATACCCCCTGACTATGTAAGCGCTTTGAGTGTCTAGAAAAGCAGAGGTAGTAACTTGTTTGTCGTTTATCCATAACTCAATGGAAATGCTTACACACTGGGTATCACACATGGAAGTGAGAGGAGTACTCACCGAGCGTTGTGAGGAGGTAGATGCACGAGTGGGGCAGTTGTTACGTTGATGGCCAGGTAATCCACAATACATGCATAGCCTGTTAGAGATACGTCGATCTCTCTCCTCCATAGACAGGTGGTACGTGTTGATCTGCATGGGCTCAGTAGGTTTATGAGACGGCAAGAAGACTGGGTGATCACTGCGACGAGAGCTGGATCGTCGGGCACGTTGTAGATTGTCAATGGAGATGAAGCTGTTAAGATCTCTGCCCTCGTCTCTGCATGCTAGCTCAGCTTGAAGATCATAATTCAGATTCTTGCGAAAGAGTACCTTTAACGTGTCGCTCATCCCATTAGTTTGTGCTGCCAGAGTGCGAAATCTTAGGGCATAATCAACCGCCGTCATTCTGCCTTGCGATAACTCCAATAAGCGATCTCCAGCTCCCTTTCCCTCCTTAGGATGATCGAATACTGCCCTGAACTGTTGTAGGAAATCCTGAAAGGAGGTGAATGCAGATCCATCGGAGCACCATACAGCAGTAATCCATTCCAATGCTTTCTCAGTCAGCAGTGAACAAACAAAGGCGATCTTCCCAGTATCAGTAGTATACAGCGTAGGTTGCTGTTCGACAAACAGAGAGCATTGTATTAGAAATCCTTTACACTTGCTGGCGTCATCGTTGTATTTCTCCAGGAAAGCGAGACGGGAATTAGCCTGGGACGGCGTCCCTGCCACGTAGGCAATGGCGGACGCTTCTGGCGTTGGTGTGGACGTGGGAACTGTATGGAGACTCTGAATGGCCTTGACGAGTTCCTCCGTGATAGACGTCAGTCGATTCAGCTGAAACTGGTTAGCAGCTATCTGACTGGCTTGGGCCGCCATGGTGGTATGAAGACCTTCATAAGCCACTGGATCTCGTGTTGGCGAAGTCTTCTGTAATGAACCAGAACTCGACATGGGATCCATATGCAGGCTTTATTGCAGAGACTCGTAGTCATACAGGCAATGGTCAATACCAGCAATATCAGCAACGTGGGAAGAACAGAGAATCAAAATCCAGTAACAAGCAAGGGTCGGTAGGTAGACAGCAAAGGTATGTAAAGGATATCAAACAGGATCTGTAACAGGAAATCAAACATGGGTAATAATGCTCAGAAATGACAGACACAGCAAATCAAGACTTCGCGTTGAGCTATAGTGATAGTCCAGCTTAAATACAAGTCCTGATGATGAGCACCTGTGACGGTGATCAGAGTCCAAGGACGGGGCTTGTGGGAAATGTAGTGTAGTCAGTGTAGATGAATGAGTGGATGCGTGTCAGTATTCAGGTGACGTCTCCGTGACAGCAGCAACCATATCCAGTCTTTATCCAGCTCAGAGGGTCACTACAGTCACCCGGATCCAGTACGTATCCAGATCAGATGGTGGATAAGCACCTAGATAGGACCTCTACAGAACCTCTAAAGAAAGACAGCAGAGACCAGGACAACTAGAGCCCAAGATACAAATCCCCTGTAAAGACCTTGTCTCAGATGAACACCGGGACAAGACTACAAAAAATAGATGATTCTTCTGCACAATCTAAATGTAACTTGAGACGTTCTTCTTATGGAACTCGAGCTGCGTCGGAGAACGCTTTGGGCAATGAGAATGCCCACGCCGCCAGAATTACAAATTTCTGCCTAGTGTGGGAAACTGCACACTTAGGGCGAGAGAACAGAGTAGCCTGGAGTGGCTCATAAATCTAGACCGTAAAATCTCACAAAGGTCAAGGGCATGGACCACCCCACAGCATCACAGATGTTAGGCATAGAGACACCTGCTAGGAAGGCCTTTGAGGCCACCACACCTCTAGTGGAGTTAGCATTGACCCTCAGGGGAGAGGGTAGGCCAGAGGAGTCATAAGCTAATGACATGGCATCTACTATCCACCGTCTGAGGGTCGGTTTGGTAGCAGGGAGACCTCTCTTAGGGGGACCAAAACAAATGAATAACTGGTCTGCCCTTCTCCACCGGGCAGCTCTGTGGACATATGTGTCCAGTGCTCACACTGGATACATACAATTAAGCTTATTCTGGTCTGGCTCCCTGAAGGGAGGAGGACTGAAGGCCTGGAGTACAATAGGCCATGGTGTAGAAGGGGGGACCTTAGGGACATAGAACATAGAGGAAATCTGTGGCCAGAGCGGGCGCAGAATCTAAATAGAACAGAGCCACGGAGAGTAGGTCCCCAACTTTCTTTAGAGAAGATATTGCCAAGAGGAAAACAGTCTTTATAGGGAGAAGGCAATCGGAGATCTCCTTGATAGGCTTGAAAGGAGGCCTACAGAGAGCATCTAACACCACAGCCAGGTCTCATGTGGGGACACGAGAATGTACCGGAGGCCTCAGCCTCAGCGCACTGCAGAGGAAACATGTAACAAGGGGGTGTTCAGCCTCAATGGCTGCCACATAGACCTTCAAGGGAGAGCCATCTAGGAGGGAAATCATGTCTGAGAACCATACTCGGCCCAGCCAGAATGGGGCTACAAACAGCATCTGGACTCAGTCCCAGGGCACTCTCTCCAGAACTCCCGGGAGCATAGCAATCAGGGGAAAAGTGCACAGACGAAACCTTGGCCATATCTGTACCATGGCGTCCAGTCCCAGTGGAACTGGATGAGTCAGAGAGATCCAGAGGGGACAGTGCAATGTCTCTCGAGTCACGAACAGGTCCACCTGAGCCTGGCCAAAAACTCTACAAATCTGCAGATGTCGGGAGTAAATGACTACTGCTATGTTCATTATTACATCCAACAACAAAACACCTCTATCATTTAGGAGTCATGCTTGTCTGCATCTCGGACTGATGATGGCTCACCAGTCCAGTCTGTGCTGAAACACTGCTGTAAATCAAACAATCATGGGAGGGGCCTCCGACCGTGTGACTTCACATGGTCAAACGGCACGATTTGAGAAAGGGGAAAACATTTAACGAGATTAAAAATAAAACACTTTTTTTATCATTATAGGGTGGTTGTGTACACACACTGCCAACACACATTTCAGTCCAAACAACTTGTAAAAGTGCAAGTAGCATTATATGAACCCTTTAAAGATACCGTCCCTGAGCTTTATGTATAATTTTAGATAACATACCTTCTAACCTTCTAAACGCCCCAAAAAGTCTGTGTCACAATCTGGGAAGATTTTCATAAAGCTGCCTGAATGTTCATACGAAGAAAGAAGGTGTAACTTTATTGTTGCTTCCACCACCACGATGTTGTGGAGAGGTTGTGTGTTCCCTTGCAAAAGTGAAAATACTTAGTTTGGCCTTCCAGAAGAGGATACAACTAGAAATTAGTGGTTAAGTTGTATTTAAAACACTGTTCTAAAACAGTTCAACCCAAATATTCAAATTTACATTAAGTGGCCCATCTCACCACCTATCTGGATGACACGTTCTATGACGCCAGTCTCAACACCGCATGCAGAGCTCCATCATATGAAGATGGCCCTCTATCAGAATTTGCCGCATTTGTGGAGTGGACATTGATGGAGTGGGAGTGGGAGTGGGATTAATCACCATTGTCACTCCCGACCCAGAGCCCAGCCCACCATCTCCCCACGGTACGGAGTATAAGCCCGAGCCCACCGATGATGGAGAGCCAGAGCCCAACACGTCAGACCAGGTGTGAGAGCTAGCTACAGGGCCCACCGCAAAGGAGAGAGCTGCGGACAGTGTGCGTGTGAGTATGCATTGTGAACCCCGTAGGACTGCCATCCTCCACCGTCATTGTGGTCAGAGTTTCAATCACCTTCGCCTCCAGCCTCCGAGGCCCGGACTCTGCCTTGGCCCGTGGTCCCAATGGCTCCACCTCGGCTCCTAGCTCCCTTGCTTCCACCATCAACCATCGATCCATCAGCTGTGCTTGGCTCCCTCGTCCCTCCGGCTCCACCTTGGTCTGGCATCAATCATCCTCCGTCAGTCTCCTTCATCCCCTCGGCTCCGTCTTGGTCCTCAGTCACTCTGGCTCCGCTGCAGATCTCTGGTTCTCCGCCTTGGTTGCCAGAGCCCTTGGCTCCACCCTGGCCCCCCGTATCCTCAGCATCCCCCTGGCTCATTTGTTCTCCGTCTCCGTCTCAGGCCCCTCCTCCACCTGCTCCACCGCCGTTGTACGGCCCCCTGGAGTTGGCAGCCATTCCTCCTTCATGGCTCCTCCCACCATCGGCTCCACCTTTGGCCATCATTATTGCTGTAGCCTGGGTCCAGCTGGACTCCTCCTTCTCCAAGCTCCTCCTGTCTCCTCCCTGGTTCCTCCCTCCATGGTCTCTGTCTTCCGGCCCCATCCTGGGTGTCCATTCTCCACTGGAGCCTCCTCCCAAGTTCCCACTCACGCCTCTTCCTGTTGTTGCCTACGGTGCGAGGACGCACCTTCCGGGAGGGGGCAATGTCAGGACATTGGATTTGTCTGTGTGTGTTTCTGTCTCCTTGATTTTTGATTAGTTCCCAGGTGTGTCTCCTTAGTTCCCACATTATCCTGTCTTCATAAGCAATGTCCTTTCAGTTCAGTTTCAGTTTATTAAAGGGGGGGTGAAATGCTATTTCATGCATACTGAGTTTTTTATACTGTTAAAGTGTTGGATTCCCATGCTAAACATGGACAGAGTTTCAAAAATTAAGTTGTATGTTTGAAGGAGTATTTTTGTTCCCAAAATACTCCTTTCGGTTTGTCACAAGTTTCGGAAAGTTTTTTTTCGAGTATGGAGCGGAATTTCCTTATATGGGTCCTAAGGGCACGTCTGCCGGAAGAGCGCGCGCTCCCGTATAGCAGAGCACTGAGAGGCTGAGCACAGACATTCATTCACTGATCAGAGCGAGAGCGTCGCGAAAAGTCACAAAAGAAGTGTGTTTTTGGTTGCCAGGGCAAGACAACCCTGCAAAGATTACAAAAAAAAAAAACAGCATTAAGGGACTAGTGGATGGAGTTTATTTTTACAGAGCATCAACGGAGTTGTGCAAGTGTTTTTGTTTGTTCCCTGCATTTCGAAGATGCTTGTTTTACAAACAAGGCCCAGTTTGACGACGGATTTGCGTATCGTTTATTTCTTAAGGATGATGCAATCCCAACGAAAAAGTTTCACGATCGTGTGTTGGAACCGCAGGCGGTGAGTAATACTGCTTAAAATATCTCTGACTCCTTGTTAGTGCATCCGCCTCCCATGCCGGAAACCCGGGTTCGAGCCCCCCTCTGCTCTCGTTCAGTTTCAGCCTCGGGATCTGATTCTGGATCATAAATAAATGGCTGAATCTGACTGTTAGCCATGGTTTGTTTTGGATGATGGTTTTTTTTTCTCACGGTAATGTCACAGTTTCTAGCGCTCTCAACGCAAAAGCTTACTCGCGCTCGTGATTCTTTAGCTCCGCCCACACGTCACGCCTCCAGCCAGTCGTGTTTTTCCGGGAAAAATCGGTACAGACTATCTTTCTCTTATGAATATAATAAAACTAAAGACTTTTTGGAGTTATGAAGGATGCAGTACTACTCTATAGGTACTCAAGATTAACCCTCTTGGCACCACGGTCAAGTTTACTCAACAAGATACGGCACTGAATAAAACGGCCGATTTTGTCAAATAGGGTGTCAAATTTCATGCAGCCTCCCCTGCACCAGATAGCAGACATGTAATACTTAATCTCTGACTCAAAAAAACGTCATGCTTCTATACAAAATCTTCGAGCTAGAGCGCATTGAATCAGTGCGGAAAAAAAGCGGAGCTAGTGTGAGAGTGAGCCATTTTATCTGACCAATATTGTCAACGTCAGCAAGTATTGGCATTAGATTATTATTATTATCATTATTATTATTATCTAATGGCATCAATAAAGCTTCAATAAAGCTGCAATGAGGTGTTGGGACTTCTATTCGCGGACACTGATTCTGAAGGGGAATATCTGCATTCAGAAGATGACGGTGATACTGAAAGTGAAAGTATAGCCCTACACCAAGCACAAACGGTGAATCCTGTGCCCAATGTAAATGGTCCTTTGCCAAATGTCAGAGGTGTGAACAATGTTTGCTTGGGTCAGAGTGTTCATCGCGAAATTAGCAGGCGTGTTATTGTTGCGGGGACGAGGCAGGAGATTTTTACCGCACTAGACATGTATACTTATCTTCTGACCGCACCTCTCCGCAATCGCGATGACAGTATTGTAGTGGAGACTTTGTCTAAAGCCACTGGGTATGTTAGACGAGGTCGAAGTATTCATTGGACAGTTAGGAGGCAAGGTGGGGAGTAGCAATGACACTGACAGTAGTCCGAGCTGTGCACACTCGGCGCGTGCGCGAGGCAGATCTGGCCGCGCTGCTCATAGCAGAAGCAGAGGCGATGTGACACGGGGCAAAGCTTTTGAACTAAACAGTTCTTGTCTACTTGTGTTTGTGTGTCATATGAATAAAATATATGTGTCCCATACATGGAATCAGAGTGCCTTCTGTATGTAGTAAATTGAAAATCCCAACTGCTACATGCATTCGGTTTGTTTCTACCATATATTAGTAATGATTTACACAATTTGTTTACTACTTACTATTTACCTAAGCATTCAGTATTGTGCAATATAGCACACAGAAGGTGAGGGACATTTTTTTGGGGAAAGAAGTGCTGCTTTTTATTTTATTATTGAAAATTCTATAATTCAAGATGGCCACCCCCATATGACGTCATAATATGCAAATTAGATGGGAAAGTAAAATCCCTACATAAACATTGGGTCATCCTTAATATTTTTATAATTGACAGAAAGTCTCTATCTTTTATAAATTTTAAGATATAGCCTTTTGAAATTAAGATGTCAAAATCAAAGGTTTTAGGAAAAGGTAACCCTAAAGGGTTAACAGGATATTGAGTGAAAACGAGCATTTCACCCCCCCCCCCCCCTTTAATATGTACACCTAATCTCAGGTACATCACAGTGTAAGCATCACAGTTAACATCACTCTCATCAGCGTAGTCCATATCAACAACAAAAATATATCTACACCTAGCCCAGCAGTTCTCAATTCCAATCCTCGCACCCCCCAGCTCTGTATATTTTGCATGTCTCTCTTTGTTAACACACCTGATTAAAGGGGGGGGGGGGGGGTGAAATGCTATTTCATGCATACTGAGTTTTTACACTGTTAAAGAGTTGGATTCCCATGCTAAACATGGACAAAGTTTCAAAAATTAAGTTGTACGTTTGAAGGAGTATTTTTGTTCCAAAAATACCTCTTCCGGTTTGTCACAAGTTTCGGAAAGTTTTTATTGAGTATGGGTCTGTGTGACGTTAGTTGGAGCGGAATTTCCTTATATGGGTCCAAAGGGCACTTCTCCCGGAAGAGCGCGCGCTCCCATATAGCAGAGCACAGCAGAGACATTCACTGATCAGAGCGAGAGACATTCACTGATCAGAGCGAGAGCGAATTGTCACAAAAGAAGTGTGTTTTTGGTTGCCAGGGCAAGACAACCCTGCAAAGATTACCAAAAAAAAAAAAAAAAAAACAGCATTAAGGAACAAGTGGATGGAGTTTATTTTTACAGAGCATCAATGGAGTTGTGCAAGTGTTTTTGTTTGTTCCCTGCATTTCGGAGATGCTTGTTTTACAAACAAGGCCCAGTTTGACGCCTGATTTGCATATCTTTTATTTCTTAAGGATAATGCAGTCCCAACGAAAAAGGGTCATGATCGTGTGTTGGAACTGCAGGCGGTGAGTAAAACTGCTTCAAGTATCTCTGTGTTGTTAACTTAGCAATCGCGCGTAAGCACATAAAGTAAACAACATGCGATGTTGTCATCAAACTGCACTTTCCACATGTACAGCTTAAAAAAAAAAAAAAAAAAAAAAAGACGACATAAAGTGGAACTTAGTCATTTTCCAAAACCGCTAAGCAAATATATACAGTTTCAATACATACCACATAGAGATGTCGTTGCTGATGCTGCTCTTGTTAAATTTCAGCCTCTGGATCTGATTCTGGATCATAGATATACGCTGAATCTGACTGTTAGCCATGGTTTGCTTTGGATGATGTTTTTTTCCTCATTTCACCCCCCCCCCCCCCCCTTTAAGATAATCAGCTTGTTAGAAGTGAGCTGCGTGCATGAAATGTGTTCCGATTGTCATGGTCTCTACACAGTGTTCATTGCTTCTTACTCTCTGAGTAGGGGAAATCTTTTGAAGTTTACCTCACTTCAGAACATTCATTCATGGATTTGCACTGCGCAGCGTCTTCATGGGAGAACAAATGTGACATCATAGTCTGTATAGTGGTGGACAGTAAAGGTGTAGCTTTACTTCGTTACTGTACTTAAGTACATTTTTCAAGTATCTGTATTTTACTGGAGTAGTTTTATTTTGAGTAACTTTTACTTTTACTTCACTACATTCCAAAGCATAAAATTGTACTTTTAACTTCACTACATTTCATAAAACATATCGTTACTCCCTATAATATATCACGTGCTCCGAGACGCAGAAGGGGTGTCTGATTCATCATGAACGAACTGAGTCTTTTCAAAATATACTTTTAAATCGGATCGCAAATCGCACCAAACGATTCGGTTACGAATTAGAATTATGCGATTGCAGCCTACTGTTTATGGATTGTAGCTGTTCTGGAGTCGACCACTCACTGATTCAAATGAACTGTTTAGTGCGAGTCTCCAGAAGTAAGAATTGGGAGATCTTATGAGCACGCGTGCGTCTGATGTTGCTAAAAGTAAGTTATTAATGTTGAAATTTTGGATTAGGGTTAGGGTTAGGTTAGTGATTTACTTAATATATATATATATTATAGAATTATATTTTCCTTAAAATGTTCTTCCTAACTTCAGGCCTTATTATCAGGTCATATATAACTGTGATGTTCTGTAAAACCACAAACTTTAAAATAATTTGTTCTTACTGGTGAAAATCAGATGGTCATCTCTGTTTTCTCTCAGGTACATCACAGTGTAAGCATCACAGTTAACATCACTCTCATCAGCGTAGTCCATATCAACAACAAAAATATATCTTGACTCCATATAGTGGTTATTTTGTAAAAAAAATCCCAGGTATTTTGAGCAGTAGGATTATAAAAAAATATGTGCTAATATAAAATTAAATGAAGTAGCCTATATAAAATTGCAAACATCTATCTTTCAGTACTTTTTTACTTAAGTACATAAATTCCTAACTTCAGGCCTTATTATCAGGTCATATATAACTGTGATGTTCTGTAAAACCACAAACTTTAAAATACTTTGTTCTTACTGGTGAAAATCAGATGGTCATCTCTGTTTTCTCTCAGGTACATCACAGTGTAAGCATCACAGTTAACATCACTCTCATCAGCGTAGTCCATATCAACAACAAAAATATATCTTGACTCCATATAGTGGTTATTTTGGAAAAAAATCCCAGGTATTTTGAGCAGTAGGATTATAAAAATATATGTGCTAATATAAAATTAAATGAAGTAGCCTATATAAAATTGCAAACATCTATCTTTCAGTACTTTTTTATTTAAGTACATAAAAAATCAAGTACTTTTGTACTTTCTCTTGAGTAAAATTGAAAAAGGAGTACTTTTACTCTTACTGGAGTAATACTTTATTATATTTATCTGTACTTTTACTCAAGTACTTGATTTGTGTACTTCGTCCACCACTGCCGCTATAAATAAATATAATTTTAATTCAGATCTCGCACACTTCAATGCACTTTGTATGGAACATATAATTTCACTTAGAACTGGAATCAAGTCAAGTCAAGTCACCTTTATTTATATAGTGATTTAAACAAAATACATTGCGTCAAAGCAACTGAACAACATTCATTAGGAAAACAGTGTGTCAATAATGTAAAATGACAGTTAAAGGCAGTTCATCGTTGAATTCAGTGATGTCATCTCTGTTCAGTTTAAATAGTGTCTGTGCATTTATTTGCAATCAAGTCAATGATATCGCTGTAGATGAAGTGACCCCAACTAAGCAAGCAAGAGGCGACAGCGGCAAGAAACCGAAACTCCATCGGTGACAGAATGGAGAAAAAAACCTTGGGAGAAACCAGGCTCATTTGGTGGGCCAGTTCTCCTCTGACCAGACGAAACCAGTAGTTCAATTCCAGGCTGCAGCAAAGTCAGATTGAGCAGAAGAATCATCTGTTTTCTGTGGTCTTGTCCTGGTGGTCATCTGAGATAAGGTCTTTACAGGGGATCTGTATCTGGGGCTCTAGTTGTCCTGGTCTCCGCTGTCTTTCAGGGATGTAAAGGTCCTTTCTAGGTGCTGATCCATCTGGTCTGGATACGTACTGGATCCGGGTGACTGCAGTGTCCCTCTGATCCGGATACAGACTGGATTTGGTGGCTACGGTGACCTCGGAATAAGAGAGAACAGACTAATATTAGCGTAGATGCCATTCTTCAAATGATGTAGCAAGTACATCGAGTGGTATAAGAAGTGTTGCCGGTTCCGGTTTACCTGATTAATTCAGCCTAAAAATCCTTTAATGGATTTGGATATTAAAAGCATATTAGTATGTTATGTGTAAGCCAGGTTAAAGAGATGGGTCTTTAATCTAGATTTAAAATGCAAGAGTGTGTCTGCCTCCTGAACAATGTTAGGTAGGTTATTCCAGAGTTTATGCGCCAAATAGGAAAAGGATCTGCCGCCTGCAGTTGATTTTGATATTCTAGGTATTATCAAATTAACTGAGTTTTTTTTTAGAACGTAGCGGACGTAGAGGATTATAATGTAAAAGGAACTCATTCAAATACTGAGGTGCTAAACCATTCAGGGCTTTATAAGTAATAAGCAATATTTTAAAATCTATACAATGTTTGATAGGGAGCCAGTGCAGTGTTGACAGGACCGGGCTAATATGGTCATACTTCCTGGTTCTAGTAATAACTCTTGCTGCTGCATTTTGGACTTTACTAAGCATGCAGAACAACCAGTTTTACAAATGCTAGAAACGTGGCTTTCTAAGGAAAGATTGTGATCAAACAGCACACCTAGGTTCCTAACAGATGACGAAGAATTGACAGAGCAGCCATCAAGTCTTAGACAGTGTTCTGGGTTATTACATGCAGAGTTTTTAAGTCCTATAATTAACACCTGTTTTTTTTTTTTTTGAATTTACCAGTAAGAAATGACTCGTCATCCCGTTTTTTATATCGACTATGCATTCCATTAGTTTTTCAAATTGCTGCAAAGAAATATAGAGCCGAGTATCATCAGCATAACAGTGAAAGCTAACAGCATGTTTCCTGATGATATCTCCCAAGGGTAACATATAAAGCTTGAAGAGTAGCGGCCCTACTTCTGAGGCTATGTCATCCTTTGTGTTTGTGAAATGCAATGAAATGTATGCTGAATTTGTCTCGTTTCCGTAGTGCATTGGTATGCAATCATTGTGTCTATACTGTGTTGCTTTCAGTGCCAGGAGATCGAGTCTGAGGTCTGATCATATTCCTTTCACTCCTTTTAGTTTTTTGTGTATTAATCTGTTTTTTAAATGGTAGGATAAACCACCCTTTCTACAAATAACACAAATAACAGGAAATGCTTTATTTTTGTTATAGTGATTCATTAAGGGGGGGGGGGGGGGTGCTAAACATGGACAAAGTTTCAAAAATTAAATTGTACGTTTGAAGGAGTATTTCTGTTCCAAAAATACTCCTTCCGGTTTGTAACAAGTTTCGGAAAGTTTTTTTTCCGAGTATGGCTCTGTGTGACGTTAGATGGAGCGGAATTTCCTTATATGGGTCCTAAGGGCACTTCTGCCGGAAGAGCGCACGCTCCCGTATAGCAGAGCACTGAGAGCACAACAGACATTCACTGATCAGAGCGAGAGCGTCGTGAAATGTCACAAAAGATGTGTGTTTTTGGTTTCCAGGGCAAGACAACCCTGCACAGATTACCAAAAAAAAAAAAAAAACGGCATTAAGGGACCAGTGGATGGAGTTTCAGCTCTGTTTTTTTTACAGAGCATCAACGGAGTTGTGCAAGTGTTTGTGTTTGTTCCCTGCATTTCGAAGATGCTTGTTTTACAAACAAGGCCCAGTTTGATGCCGGATTTGCACATAGTTTATTTCTTAAGGATAATGCAGTCCCAACGAAAAAGGGTCACGATCGTGTGTTGGAACCGCATGCGGTGAGTAAAACTGCTTCAAATATCTCTGTGTTGTTAACTTAGCTATCGGCGCGTAAGCACATCAAGTAAACAACATGCGATGTTGTCATCAAACTGCACTTTCCACATGTACAGCTTAAAAAAAAAAGAAAAGACGACAAAGTGGAACTTAGTCATTTTCCAAAACTGTTAAGCAAATATATACAGTTTCAGTACATACCACATAGAGACGTCATTGCTGATGCTACTCTTGTTAAATTTCAGCCTCTGGATCTGATTCTGGATCATAAATATAGGGCTGAATCTGACTGCTAGCCATGGTTTGTTTTGGATGTGTTTTTCCTCACGGTAATGTCACAGCTTCCAAACGCTCTCAACGCAAAAGCCTACTGGCGCTTGTGATTCTTTAGCTCCGCCCACACGTCACGCCTCCAGCCGGTCGTGTTTTTCCGGGAAAAATCGGTACAGACTGTCTTTCTCTTATGAATATAATAAAACTAAAGACTTTTTGGAGTTATGAAGGATGCAGTACTACTCTATAGGTACTCAAGATTAACAGGATATTGAGTGAAAACGAGCATTTCACCCCCGCTTTAACCAGTGAACTGGTGAATTGTAGGCCTATTAGCTGATCTGAGCAGTGGCTGTACATCGGTTTTTATTGTTAATTAAATATGATTTCCCATATGAACGTGCATGTTTTGCTTCTTTACATAAGCTACACTTGCTATATGCTTTGAGCACTATTTTCTGAAGAATAAAATGAAAGGTAAAAAAAATGAAAAATGCTGGCTGCTGCCGCTCCTTCAACTAAATGGACCTCCGCACACCCCCTCGCTGAAGAAGGAGAAGGAAGCACACAGCGGTGATCCCCTTGGTCATTCCATTCAACACATTATGGCAGGGCTCCAAACAAAAAAGGCAAGCAAGTAGTAACCATTGAGAAAAACAATTAGGCACAAAATTATTTTCTTAGGTGTCAGAATAAACATGTGTTGGTTATTTTATATATATACATATATATTACATTTTAACATTTAAATCACACTGTCATGTGTTTATAGTATATCTCATCTTTTCTTGACTTTATCAGCATTTTAATCCATCTTGTAGATGAACTGAAAAAAAAAAAGTTGAGAAGGAGATGGTTCTAGATCATTTGACTTTCTATCTATGTATCTATCTTCCTACAAACCCGACTCCAAAAAAGTTGGGACACTGTACAAATTATGAGTAAATACGAAACGGATTAATTTACAAATCTCAAAAACTTATATTTTATTCACAATAGATGACATATCAAATGTTGAAAGTGAGAAACATTCCAAAAAAGTTGGGACAGGTAAGAGGCCGGAAAAGTTGAATGTACATATAAGGAACAGCTGGAGCACCATTTTGCAACTTATTAGATCAATCGGCAACATGACTAGGTATAAAAAGAGCCTCTCAGAGTGGCAGTGTCTCTCAGAAGTCAAGCTGGGGAGAGGATCACCAATTCCCCCAATGCTGCAGCAAAAAATAGTGGCGCAATATCAGAAAGGAGTTTCTCAGAGAAAAATTGCAAAGAGTTTGAAGTTATCATCATCTACAGTGCATAATATCATCCAAAGATTCAGAGAATCTGGAACAATCTCTGTGCATAAGGGTCAAGGCCGGAAAATCATACTGGATACCTGTGATCTTCGGGCCCTTCGATGGTACTGAATCACATACATAAATGCTACTGTAATGGAAATCACAACATTGGCTCAGGAATACTTCCAGAAAACATAATCCACCATGCCATTCGCCATTGCCGGCTAAAACTCTATAGTCTGTGTAAAAAAAAGCCATATCTAAACATGATTCAGAAGTGCAGGCGTTTTCTCTGGCCCAAGGCTAATTTAAAATGGACTGTGGCAAAGTTGAAAACTGTTCTTTGGTCAGACGAATCAAAATTTGAAGTTCTTTTTGGAAAACTGGGACACCATGTCATCCGGACTAAAGATGACAAGGACAACAAGTTGTTATCAGCGCTCAGTTCAGAAGCCTGCATCTCTGATGGTATGGGGTTGCATGAGTGCATGTGGCATGGGCAGCTTACACATATGGAAAGGCACCATCAATGCTGAAAGGTATATCCAAGTTCTAGAACAACATATGTTCCCAACCAGATGTCATGTCTTTCAGGGAAGACCTTGCATTTTCCAACATGACAATTCCAGACCACATAAAGCATCAATTACATCATGGCTGTGTAAAAGAAGGATCTGGGTACTGAAATGGCCAGTCGAGATCTTTCACCCATAGAAAACATTTTGCGCATCATAAAGAAGAAGATACGACCAGGGTATGATTTGTGAAAAAAAAGAGGGGGGGGGGGTGTTTTGAAAAATTTTAATTCATAAAAAGAAATCATGAGATCATGAACTTCATCACTGCATTTGCAGGAATTATAAAATCTTTTTTTCTTATTAACTCATGAAGCAACCTAATGCAATATTTTTACTCTAATAGCTTATCTTTCCCCACACATATGAACTGTGATCATGCACAGTGAAAAAAATGCAAGAATTAAATCAGTGAAATGATAGAAAAGACAGATGCATTATATGTGTTAGTCAATTCGTCTCATTTGCGCGAACTAGACATGCATGCAGTGTGCTAAACGCCTCATTCGCGCTGCATGACCTCTACATCACCTTTACATTGAAATCACTCGTGGCAGACACTCAAGAGTGAGTGAGTAATCAAAAAACCTTTGCTTTAGCCTCAACTGAGTGAAACACCATATGTGTAACTTCGGCCATTCTCAGTGGTGTGACTGGGACACTAACTCTGCTTGTCATCATAGGAACAGATAATCAGATTGTGATGTTTATTCCCTCTTCAGTAATATGCTGAATATGCTGCCTTCCTTTGTTTCGACCATGGTTTGGACAACTTCTTTCAGTGGAGAGTAACTAAACCCTGTCTGAAAAGTCGCTAAATATTGTTCGATGACGGCATGTGCTAATTAGCATATTTATGACGTAAGTGCGTCATATTGTATTGCCTCCCTATGCTCACAAACTGCATTTTAATTCAGCCAATTTCTCAATAAAACAGTTATTTATTTATATATATATATATATATATATATATATATATATATATATATTCGTTTTTTTAATGTTTCTGTTGTCAGACAATGGAATAAATTTTATAATGACTGAAACGCGGTCCATTAAGACTACATAACCAGCTCTCAAACATTAATCTGCACTAAAATCCTATTCATGACATTGTCTAATTAAATCAAATACACATACGATAAAGTCTGTGGTTGTGTTGTGACTGATGTCGGCTATACTTGCTTGTAAAATAGAGTTAGAAGCAACAAAATATCTTTTTTTTACTGAAAGGGCTGCTCCTCTCTGCGCTCGCTGAACACAGCAGATGTAGAGAGAGAGGCTTGCGCTGGAAAAGAGAGACCTCGCACTTGTACGGCAGCACCAGAGGGTCTCAGAGACTAAATAATGATTGTCCAAACAGTCGCTAGATTTTTCGCTAGTCGCTTTTTTGGAAAAAAAAATGTAGCGACAAAGTCACCAAGTTGGCAACTCCACTGCCCAGCCGACCCATCTTCAACCGTCTCACAAGTGTTGATAGACTCATGACTCGTGGGGTGTAACCAATCAGATAGCGCCGTGGGCAAGTCTGCAGAGTGGTGAATAAAGAGAGGCTGCGTGGCAGCTATATCAGAGCCAGCCAAAGTAGCGCATTTTAAAATAAAATGAGCTTTAATCAAACCACGTCTCGCCACTAGTGTAGTGGCATTGATCACTTTTTATCCCCACCAGGATATATTGACTAGGAAGGGGGAAATTCCACGTATACCCCCCGGCAAATCGCACCCTGGATGTTGTCAATATAACTGTACTCTGGAGGGATGTTCTGATGTAAACTATGGCAAAATTTTGGATGACAGTTACTGTATTGAACAGTATGCCATATGCTTATGTATGCCATATATCCATTTCAAAAGTACAAATTTACACATTACTCTATGTGGGATATTGATTGAAAGAGACTGGATAGAATTCCCAGTTACACTTTTACTAGTGGCCTGACTCCCCAAAAAACAATAAAATAAAAATAACTTTAAAGTGCCATTGTGATATAGAAAAGGAAAAAGAAATATGCACAAAGATGGAAATAAGTCGATTTTCAGAATTTGTAACTCTTTGTGTTGTCCTCTGTCTATACAGTATAAGCTTTCCAACTGAAGATTCTTGAGATGAACCTTTGAGTTATTTCAGAGAAATGGTTTATCATTGGTTTATCACCTACATTCTCTTCATTAGTAAAGATTACCTTTCATGCCAAATTGACAAAAAGTCTAATAATAATTTGTAAAAATAAAAATAAAAAGTGTGCTTGGCAGTTTATGACAACTAGATTAAACATTTTGCATTTAATGATTTATACGATAAACTCAAGACTAGATGTTTTGAGTGGTAAGACTATTGCACAGAAAACTGTATACCGTATTTTCCAGACTATAAGTCACACTTTTTTTCATAGTTTGGCTGGTCCTGCGACTTATAGTCAGGTGCGACTTATTTATCAAAATTAATTTGACATGAACCAAGAGAAATGAACCAAGAGAAAACATTACCGTCTACAGCCACGAGAGGGCGCTCTATGCTGCTCAGTGCTACTGAAGCCTACCCCTGGGCAGCATAGTGTGCCCTCTCGCGGCTGTAGACGGTAATGTTTTCTCTTGGTGCTTGGTTCTAAATAAATGTGACTTATAGTCCAGTGCGACTTATATATGTTTTTTTCCTCGTCATGACATATTTTTGGACTGATGCGATTTATACTCAGGTGCGACTTATAGTCCGAAAAATACGGTAATACATTTTTGAGTGACATGACATTAGCAACTGATAATGTAGGAAACCACAGATAAATGTGCGTAATCAATTGCATGAATGTATAAAAGCAATCACAACTTGTTCAAAAGAATGAGAAACTGGTTTTATGATGTGTATAAGTGACTAGATGATGTGGAGGTTGTACAAGTAGTTTTGAGAAATTAATTTCTGATTTGGGAAATGCACCAAAGTGACTGAGAAAAACTGTATACTCTTACGAGTGGTCTGACCCAAATAATACAGTTTTTCTCAGTTGCTTTGGTACATTTCTCTAATCATCCTTGAGATTTGCAAAACAGTAAGTGCATTTCTCAAAACAACTAGTACAAATAGCAAAACACAATGTATTACCTGCAAAAGCCAGTCTCTTGCTCAAAATCCTTAGTTCGTCTCTCAAAAATAAATATCTGTGTCAATGAACATGTCAGTGCCAGAATGACAAGTCCTTGTGTCTTACTTGATGGATAAGACAGTCAAATTGCTTAGTCATGTTGTCAGTATAACAGTGTACTCTGGAGGGATATTCTGATGTAAACTATGGCAACATTTTAGATGACAGTTACTGTATTGAACAGTATGCCAAATGCTTATGTATGCCATATATCCATTTCAAAAGTACATATTTACACATTACTGTATGTGGGTTATTGATTGAAAGAGACTAGATAGAATTCCCTGTTACACCTTTGTTTGACCCAAAAATTAACAAAACCTTTACAATGCCATTTTGATATAGAAAAGGAAAAAAAAAATATGGGCACAAAGGAGAAAATAAGTCAATTTTCAGAATTTGTAACTCTTGTGTTGTCCTCTGTCTGTACAGTATAAGCTTTCCAACTGAAGATTCATGAGATGAAACTTTGAGCTATTTCAGAGAAAATGGTTTATCACTGGCTGATCTACATTCTCTTTATTAAGTCAAAGTTCACTTGCACAATTCATGCCAAATTGACAAAAAATGTAATAATAATGTAAAAAAAAAAAAAAAAAAAAAAAAAGTGCTTGGTTGTTTATGACAACTAGATTAACCATTTTGCATTTAATGATTTAATTAATGACGATAAACTAAAGACTAGATCTTTTGAGGGGTAAGAATGCTACACCAGGGGCGATTCTAAGATTTTGATTTTAGGGGGGCTCAGCCCCCAATAAGGGTATGATTAAAAAATATTATTTGACTATTAGGGTAGGGTTGTATACTACTAACCTTATTGCAATCCACTATTCCATTGTATTCCCTGTATTTCATATATGGGAGTAGGAGTACTGACTGAGCCATATATAACACTGTAAAAAAAACTAATACAGTTTTTTAGATGTGACCAGTCACTGGAAAATTTTGAATTGGGAATGTAGATTTATTTATTTTTTTTACAATAAAGACTAACTGATTCAGTATTAGGACATTCATGTTTATCCTTTGATGATACCACTGCTTTTTCTTATGAAATGTACGTGGAAATCGGCAGAATATTAAAACAACATAAGGGTTCAATGACTGCAATGAATCTTGGGAACACAGTGGTATTGTGTGTGTGTGTGTGTGTGTGAGGCTGTCTGTTCTATTCTCACCTGACTGTTGCTCATTTGCAGACCTACTCCTGCACAACAAAAAAATGTTGTATATCCATCTACAATGAAATATAAATTATTATATTTTTTTATTATTATTATTATTATTATTATAAATTTTTAGCTTTTTAGCCTTTATAATCAACAATACGGTTGGTTATACATCAAGTCAGCCCCTGAAAATGTATTTCATTTCAAATCATTTAACTAACCAGCTAATATTCATTAAGAATATAGACAAAACATGTATTAATGTAATTGTCTATTGGCAATATGTTTAATCTGTTCTATATTTATTTCAATTTATTAAAAATAACACAATTATCAATTTGCCACTTCTATAACTCAATTACTTAAAAAAAAAAAAAAAAATCACAGATCCCTTTACTCTTACTCTAATATATGTATCATGATACACTAATGATTCATTATTACTTAATACAAAATTATATTTAATAATAGAAAACAAAATATCTCCACATGATGTTTCTCTCTCTGTGCCATTTAGTGCTTTCAGACAATGATGTGTGTCGTTAATAATTTATTTTGCATGGCTGCATAATGTAATGCCGAAATACACAATAATATGTTTTCATTTTAAAAAGTAAATTAAAATAAATCATGATCGTTTTCTAAAGTATGTTTTCATGGGTGTTAATCGCTTCATTTTTGTTGGAAGAAAAAACAACTGTCACACTGTGATAAAGGCTGAAGGTGAACGCAGCGAAGACGTACTGGTATTGGATGCGAGAACACACACACGCACACACACACCTACTTGTTTTTGTGCATTGTGGGGGTCACCTGTCAGTATTGCTACATAGTGGGGACCACCCATTCCTATGATCTTACAGACCTAAAAAAAATTATTTGACAAAAGCTAAAAAGCCTGTTTCAAAGGATCACTGTAGATTACAAATATTTCACTAAAAAAATTACAAACCTGACACAGTGGTCACTTGTGGGGACCTTTCAGGTATTGAGTATATCTGGGGTCCGGCTAACACACAACCAGTTTTTGGTCATTATGGGGATCGTATCTAAACACACTCAACACCAGTTTTTGGTCATTGTGGGGACTATAAACACACACTCAACACCAGTTTTTGGTCATTGTGGGGATCGTATCTAAACACACTCAACACCAGTTTTTGGTCATTGTGGGGACTATAAACACACACTCAACACCAGTTTTTGGTCATTGTGGGGACTTTAAACACACACAAAAGAGAATCTGCGTACTTTAGACAGAAAAGGAGCTACAATCTGCTCCATGCTTTAATTGATTTTGGAGATGTTTGTTTTAGATGTAGAAACAAAATTAACTTAGTACTTTTAAAGGTTTAGTAAAAAAAAAAGTGTTATACAGTATATGACATACATTTTCAAAACTCATAACATTAGTACGTCAACAGTCAGGATCAGAAACATTAGCATAAGTTTCAGTCGTCCACAAAAATTTGCAGAAATATTTCATAAAGATGTTCACAGTAAACACTAGTTGAATTAAAAAAAATATATTAATAAAACCCTTCATGACAAACACTGCATTCTCAAGTTTTTGAAAACAAGTACAATAGAATGAAAATCTACCATGTCTGCATTTATAGAAAAACAATTCTACATTTGAAGCAGACAAGGATGAAAAAAAAAGACTCCAGTCTAAAAGTTATTTAAAATGCCTTAATTTTCGAAAGAACAATCTACATTTCCAAACAATAATATGGAACTGATGGTCTATTGCGCTAACCATTTGACTATGGAAGCTTGTTTTAAAACTATAAAAGCTTGTTTCTACCAATGAACAATTCAGTCTGACAGTGTGTCAATTAATTTGGCAGATATTTTCTGTTTAGAGCAGAGATTCGATTTTTGATGTAAAATTTAAGTGTAGACCACTCTCTATTTTTAAGTGCAAGTGGTTCCGCCTCTTTACACCTCATGCAGTCTGCCTTTCCTGGAATTTTGTGATTGTTAATAAACCTCATCATATGCTTCTCCACAGCCTGTATCTCAAGTTTGTTCCAGGCCGTCTTCTTAACGTAACCTGTGGGGGGGGGGGGGGGGGGGGGGACACATTAGCATTTTACCCATGAGAAACACTCAACCTGAGTGGTATGGTACAGTTCAGCTCGGTACAGGTAAACCTGATCAGGCTTGTGTTTTCACTGACCTTACTTGTTAGGCGTGGTGTATGTGGGAAAGCATGAAATAGGCACAAACCTAACTTTTGTTAACGTCAGTTTTAATGAACAATAATAGCCACTATAAAGGTATAGGTACAAAGTATAGAGTCATATATAAGAAGAAATAAATAAAGCAAGCAAACAATTCAGTCAAAGTAGGCTACGAAGTCAGCACTGTACTACGGTAAAATTCACTTTTTTTCAGGACAATCGGCATTAAGTGAAGTAAAATTATCATACCTCTCTTTTTTTTGGAGACTGGGTCTGCTGGAAGTGTGCCGTTCTCACAAACCGTGTGCTGTGATGATGATACTGTGGTGCACTCTGAAAGTAAAAATTAAGCCAGTCTTGAGTATTGACAAATCTCTGCAGCCAAAAAGACAGTCATCTCAAGAACACAAAGTTCCTGAGGTGCAATCAGGATCAGGGCAGAACAATATTGCCAAAATTTACGTCGCAATACATTTCTTAATTTCGGTCTATAAGATATAATTCCAATATCTATATTGATTTTGAATTGTGCAGTGCTCATGTTTATTCAACAAATTCAACCACGCAAATAAATAAATGTATGGGATAACGCAGCCTGTACCAAAATATTGTAAATGTGTTTAATAAATCAAATCAATTTCACTGAAAAAAAAAACAAAAAAAAAAAAACACATACATATATATAGATAGATAGATTCATAGATAGAAATTGAATTATTGTCCAGCCCTGAGTATAGCGTTTCTCAATTTCAGTCCTGGGGACCCATCTACTAGAAGTTTTAGGTGTTATAGACATATCACCATTTAAATCAGCAGATTCAACTCAATTTTATATTACAAAAAAAAAAAAAAAAAAAAAAAAAAACTGAATAGGTGAAATAGTCTGGAAACAAATTCTTTCCATACTAAATTATTTTTTCCCATGCATATCCAGACCTGGAACCTGCCAGTTAAGTTATTCTTTTCTCTTTACGGTCCTCACCAGCATTTTGTCATATGTATATATAAAGATCATTTTTGTGTTTATTTGGTATCATGCAATGTGTTTACTGGGTTTAAATAAAAAATAAACAGCATTATTTTCCACATATTTTATATTATTTTATCTCCTGTAAGCCCCGCCTTTCTGATACCGGTGGATTTGGTCTAAATTCAGAGCTGCAAGACACCGAGGTATGCTTCGATTGGCCAACAATCCAGTACATTGTGATTGCCCAAAGTCAAGCGTTTGACGGAAATGTTATGCCCCTTACAAAAAACATCCCCGCAAAAAACATTAAAAGCCATTTCAAATGAGGCTTTTGTTGTGTTAAGCGGGAACATAATTACTGTTTATGACTTATATTGTCTTTTTACACGTCGCGACGTAAACATAACACCATATCGGCATTTGTAATTGGAGAAACAAACCACAAGCACTTCGCGTTTAAATAGTAAAGTTAGGTAGCACATTATAAAATGTAACTTCCTGCCAGGCTGTAAGAAGCGCCAGACTCTCTGTAATGTCCGTGTTGTCCATCAACAGTGTAAATATACCTCACTTGACTGACCACAGAATGATGAGGGTTTGCGGCCCGCTCAGAGCAGGGCGAGTTGAAGAGCGGTTAAATGCACAACCTGCCTTTCTCTCTCCCATTTTCAGAAAACAGTCCGTGTCACCGGCGCACATGACAACATACAGTGAAGAAATGATGATTACTTTCTCTGCGTATACATTTGGGCGGTTCGGTGCAAATCACCCCCAAATGTTTGCGTAGAGATGTGGGGGTGTGTTAGAACGGGCCATTTTAGGGGTGTGTGGCAGACTCCTAACTTTAATAAAGAATATCTCTTTGGATTTAAGACTTTAGTCTTCGTAACTTAACAGATGTTTTTTATGCACCAAGAGCTTGTAATACTCCAAAGAGAAAAGGAAAAATATAAAAGTTATTCTAGGACAGTGATCCTCAAATCTGGCTCGCGAGATCCAGTTTCCTGCAGAGTTTAGCTCCGACTCTAATTAAAACACACCTGCCTGTGATTTTCTAATGATCCTGAAGACACCGATTAGCAAACTCATGCGTGTTTGATTTGGGTTAGAGCTAAACTTTGCAGGAAAATGAATCTCGTGAGCCAGATTTGAGGATCAATGTTCTAGGACCACTTTCAAACATAACCATTTCATGACACTTTACTCACCCCAATTTCATCTAGGATGTGTATGTACTTCGGTCTTCAGTCGAAAAGAAATTTAGGTTTTTGATGGAAATATTTCTGTAACAGTTACTGGTCAGAGAGCGAGGTAAGTAAACAACGGCGAAGTTTATTTAACAACAGGAGAGCAAAGGAGCTGAGTGGAGATTGTTCAGGTGAGTATGCCAGCACTGAGATTTGTCTAGAGGATGATCCAGGAAATAATCTGATCTTTCTTGCTTTACAGGAGACTCGTAGAGACGGAGAGTGGAGACCAGGACTGACGGGAAACAGACACCTCGACTAGAGAATTGAGCTGGAGACGGAAGGGATCACTGAGGAAGGAGACAGGTGGCAAGTATCACAGGCAGGTAATAGCTTGCTTAGTCCACATCGAGTTTATGAGACTGGATAGTGAATGATTCTGAGGTATGTGCTTTTATGTTCAGCAAAGTGCTCATGGGCTGCAGGTGTGCATGATTAGGAGCCAGGTGAGTGCTGTGATGAGATGCGGAAGAAAGATGCTAATCTTGTGACAGTACTTCCCCCTCCCGGAAGGCTCGTCCCAAGCTGTAATAAGCTCCGGGGCTGGTGCAGGGCAGGAATAGGATGGAGTAAAGGAGGACCTCCAGGTAAGTCGGGGAGCCATGACGGAGTAGGAGACCCAGGAGGCCATGGTGGATCAGGTTACTGGGGGGCCATGGCAGAGCAGGCAGCTCGACGATGATAATCTTGGCCCACAGCCCACCCACTCTTAACTCAGCCATGGCTATATAGCCCCCCAAAAAAATAATTGGGAAAGTCCAGGGTCTTAGGTTCATGGGGGCGCTGAGGAGGAGTGGGCTCTAGTGGGCGAAAATGACACTTAAGGACCCTCTAGAGGAGCGGAACTGGACGGGACCCGCGGAGGCTCTGGAGGAGGAGAACTGGACAGAACCAATGGAGCCAATGGAAATGAAGGCTCTGGGGTGAGGAGAGGAGCTGAGAACTCAGGGAGAAGTGTCAAATCCAGAATACCTACCCGTTTGCCTACAGGAACTAATGGGTGCTCAAGAGAAACAGGCACTAGGCTGAGCTCTGGGGAATCTGACACAGGGGAGGGCATTTGTAAGGTGCGGGCATCTTAATGTTATAAGGCCTTGCCATAGGACCTTATGGCGGCATTAATCTTGCTTTGGGCAGCGGCACAGGCTTTGCCACAGATGGCACTCAGCTTGAGTAAACCGTTGACGGCTACAGATTTGTGTTGGCCGCGGATGGTGGTGTTGGGCATGAGTGCGGGCTGAACAGCAGAGCCATGGAGAGTGATTCAGGACTTGAGGCACCGGCGGCTGGCAAATGCAAGCTCAGCTGGGGAACAGCAAGTGGAACAGAGCACAACAGCATCCACGTGACGACTGTGGACGGGACTTCGCCTCATCCATGGTGAAGTCTAATCTGGCAAACCACAGCGCGAAGTTAATATAATTCTTCAATGACCAGCATGGATAAGCTCTCAGCATGACGAGATGGACATCTTCCTCCAAACCGCACCAGAATCCCTTCATTAAGGTAAGGTCATCACATGCGGCGAGTTGACCATAATTCACAAACTCCTGCACAAAATCATCTAGATCTCGGACTTCATGGAGGATAAAAACAGTTTATGAGACCGGACAGTGAATGATTCTCAGGTGTGTGCTTTTATGTGGGGCTTGATGAGTGAGTTAATTGGAGTGCTAATGGGGACAAGTGTACCTGACCAGGAGCCAGGTTTAGGCGAGTGCTGTGATAAGAAGAGGAAGAAACAGGCTGATCAATGGACTCCAGATGGTTGAGTTCTTGGCTTCAAAAGAGCTATAAACACTAAAACAAACAAACAAACAAATATATATATAATTCGTGAACAGCATTTTGTTTTGTTCTCTCTCTGTGCTCTCAGTAATCACGCAATGCCGACGTGCTACATCATCCGCTTGAACTGCTGCCGGGTTTCAGAGTCGGCAGACGGGTATTTTGCAGACATTATATGAAGACCCTAAAGAATCAGTCCAACTCCGGAAAATGGGCATCCGATGTCCCATTATTTAGGCAAACATAAATTGAAACTGACATTATGTAATCATTACCTTTTGGACTAGAAGTGGACTCCTCCAAATCACTGTCCACTGTAACTTCCTCTAAAAGGTAGAAAATACAGAAATTAGGGGTGCACCGATCAAGATTGGCCAATCATTAATGCGCATCTCGTCAGTAAAGCCGGTTCTCTAATCAGCTGTAAATTGCACCAGGTGCGTGATATTTTGATACAGCGTTTATTTGCGCAGCTAGTCAGTTAACAACGGCCTGGTGGAATTTACAGCTGATAAGAGAACCGGCTTTACTGACGAGATGCGCATTAATGATTGGCCGATATTGATCAGTGCACCCCTAACAGAAATATATTATTTAAAATACAAGGTAATGTTATTCAAAGCATTCCCAAAATCTGAACCCATGTTGTGTACGGTGTATAGTACCTTCTGGATCTATGTTGATTTCATTAAGATTTCGCCCTTTAAAGTCTGCCAAGCGTCCTTTTTCGAGGGCCAGAAGAATTTTACTAATTTTGACCAGTTGGAGGGTGCTTTCAGGTAACCTGTAAAATTGACGATGAACTCGAATGTCATGGCCTAGAAAGTCTGCCAACTGATCTAACTCTGTGTTGCTAAGATTAAGAACTTCAGAAAGTGTCCCGATCTGTTTTCTCAACTTTGTTGATGTAAGAGTCTGAGGATTTTTTGCACTACATGCAACAGCAAATTCGCGAATGCAATCAGAGCCTCTGAAAAATGTCATTGCATACGGGCGTGCAAAGAGAAAAGGATTTTCATTTGGAATTCCACAGGTATTCCGATTTTCAAGGAGCAGGCTGATTGATTCTTGCATGGAAGGTGTGAGAAGCACGGGAACCTTTCTGCCTCTTTTGCCTCTAATTTCTACACGCTTGAAGTACTGACAAAGTTTATTTTCTAAATCTGTGAGGGCCATGCTAATATCTGGATGAGCATCCGATTGGTTGCTGGAGATGTATGCAGACAATGGCATTTGTGACACTTCCCCTTCTCGTCTACGATTGAAAAGCATAACCTGAGTTAACGTGATCTTGGCCAGTTTTGCCCAGTGCTGAGATGATGGCTGTGTTAACAAGAGTTTGCGATGGGTCTTCTCTTGCTCGTCAAGATATATATGAAGGAGCTTAACATCTTCTGTGAATGGAAGTAATTGTGGGGAATTCCATTTTGCTTCCTCCAGTGTTCGCCGGGCTGTTGTAGAAATGTATTCGGGCCATCTGGACTTATAAAGCTGTTGAAAACTGTTCGCAATTTTTCCTGTCTTTTCGTCTCCTCTAATAGTAGAGTGGCTCTCAATGAGCATTGCGATTTTGTTCAGACTCTGTCCAAGTTTCACAGCCACACTAGCCTTTTCAAATACATTGGTCTCTTCATTGTAGCCAGCAGCCCTTTTAACTGCATTGATGGTATGCATGAAGTTTGTGGGATGAATGAGCTCTTTAATAGATGTAAGGGGGGATACCTCTCTTGCACATATTAGGAGTCTTCCAAGCTCCCTCATCTTTTGGCGGATGTGTTCATGCATTTTAACTCTTGATCCATACTTGTTGTAAAGATGCTTTCCTAACTCTAAAATGCACCAGTCATTTCTAGTTTCAAGTGCCACTTGGTCCTGGTTCATGGAATTTAACAGCTTCCAAACACCATGAGTTACTCCTGGTGGGGGAGGTTGTGCAAAGCCACAAAGAACCTGGACACGGGTTTTTCCAGGTTTCAGCTTCTCATCACCAGGCTTGAATTTGCAAACCTTGACATGTCGCCACAAAGTTTTTTTTAAGAAGAGTCCTTTGCAGTAAATGCAGTGCATAAAACTTTCCCCCTCCAGGTTCTTTTTGGGCAGTTTCCGCGGAATCATCAGTCCTGCACCTGTATTAATAACAGTACTATTGTAAGCAAAGTTCCCTTTGTTACGTAGATACTCAAGTTGCATCCTCCTTTCTTTTGAGCCCTTTGGATGACTTAACGCTTTTGCTACCTCTACCTCATTTCTATGCTTTCGTTCCAGGTGTCTAGAAATTTTTGTAAAAGCACCTTCACAAAAAAAGCACTGTTGTTTTTTGCTGTACATTCTCAATCCACCTCTCTTTTTAATTACAGCTGGGATAACTACTGATGTTGCGCTGTCAAGAATGGAAGATGTGTCAGGAACTTTGGCTATGTCGTGGTTCTGGGAGCTCCCTAAGTCACCGCTGCTTTGAATACTGAACTTTTTGATTCTGTTCACAGCTGAACTGCTCCGGACTGGCAAAGTCTGTAACTTTTTTTCTTTACCCTTTGGTGAAGCAGTAAAGCTCATGCTACTATCTGATGTGTAACTCTCTGATGTATCAGGAATGTACTCTTCCTCACTAACAGATAACTCATCTTCGCTCGAAACATCCGAGTACTCCGCGATCTTCCCTCTAGCCTTGAAAGACAATGACCATTCAGTTAATTTAATCCTCTATCATAGGCTATTCTCCATTCTATTCTATTTACAGGGTTTCTGCAGGGTTTAATCAGTCAAATTTAAGACTTTTTAAGACCTTTTCATGACTATTAGGATTTGAATTTATGACCTACACGAATTACGATAAATAAATTCAGTCATTAAAATTCCTTTCAAAAGTATTTATTATTGACTTTTCATTGAAAGTAACAAGTTTTATTATTTGAAGAGTTATTCTATTATGTCTTAAGATTAAGAAACTGAAGCCTTTGCCTTCTTTTTCTTGAGTATCAAGAACACAGGAACACTTAACAATTGTAACATTGTAAAGTAACATTGTAAATTAACAATTATTTTATGGCATTACTTTCCAAAATAAAAAGTGTTATTGGTGTTTGGTCACAGTATTCAACACCCAGAGGCAGGGTATATTTGGGGTCAGCGGTGAAGGTTGTACCAGTGCGCCCTGTTTGAAATTGTCTAATTTGTATGTATGTTTGTTTATTTTTATTTATTTTTGCTATTTACACAATGTTTAAGTTTTTTTTTTTTCAAGTTTGTAGGTGTCCAGGTACAGAAACCGAATAATTAAATTTAAAATAGCACTGGATAGTCTTCAATGTAAAAATTAAATATACAATCAAACCAAAATTTATTCAGACAGTTTAATTGCTATTGCTTCTAAAATGGTTATAAAATACGACAAGACTTTAGAGTTAAATTCGTCTTGATAATGTCATAACTTTGATAGAAATGTACGTAATGGATTACAATCAACCAAAACTACAGACAACTGTTACTGATAATATTTACACAACTATCAATACTTTGTTGACCAATTACCAACCAATGCATTTTGTTCAGACTGTGGTGTGAAAAGGTTGCATTAGCAATTCAGAAAAAAATGCATGGTGCTTTATAAGGTGCTGAATAATTTTTGTTCCCAATTTTATATATAGATAGATAGATAAAACATTTATATCTAGTTCACTAGTAGTTCACTGTGAAGATTATTTGGGTCTAATATGTCACAGTTTGCTTAAAATTCTTATTAAAACGACAAAGTAATGCAGTCAAGGAGAGTGAGTGATTTTTCTTTCATTTTCTTGGATTAACATTACAGCAGCTAATAGCTAAATTAGGCGTGGTCACTTTAAGAGACGATGAACGCATCTTTTTCCTCAACTGTTTACTTTGACATATATATATATATATATATATATATATATATATACACACACACACACACAAATAACTGAATATATTATAATTGAATATACAAATAACTGAAAAAAAAAGAAAAAGTTTTTGAGCATACTTTCCAAGGCGGGTATTTTGATATATTTTGTAGGCTATGTATTTGTCGGCACAAGAGCAAAAAGAAGCAAATTCGGTGTAGAAGTGTTTTTAGACGCCTTTCTCAGCGTGAACCCTGAACCCCTGAACACCGTGGTACTGAATTGGGCTCTTTCACGTCCTTTTGTTTGTTCAAAACTGTGATTAGTATTTGTTGGTTCATGTGCAAGGAGGGACTGTCCGTGATACGCGGCTCTCTCTCTCTGCACCGAACACAGCGCGATAGTTACCAGCTAATCGGTTAACCTTTTCCGCATGGAAAAGTGTGTATGGATCGATGCTTGATACCGATTGTTAGTGACGGGCTTGAGCCAGCTGCTAAACGCACCGTCTCCGAACCATGGATCATTAAAGGTACATTTTACCATTGTGATAGCCAGGATGATTTCAATTAAGCTAAGCAGTGACTCAGTATGACACAGTATGTTCGGAGTTCGCGCGGGTTTCTGTGAAAGTCCTTCTGACAAGTCTGTATGCTGCCGCATGGACCTTGTAGTTCTGGAACGCTGTGATACCAGTGTGATACCACCCAGATTCCTCATACAGAACTACAACAGGTCAAACAAATGAATGCCATTGCTGCTGCGAGCGTATTTTGATGGAAGAACAAATTAATGGACTAGCATATCAATTTAAGACGTGGCTAAATGTTTTTTATGACATTGTATGGAAAATCCGGACGTTTTTATGACTTTTATGGCCTTAAATTCTTATGGTTAAATTTATGACTTTTTATGACCCCGCGGAAACCCTTTATTTAAGCTATTTAAATAATTAACACTTACTCTTGTGTTTTTTGCTCTTTTGGATGCTGTGGTACAAGCGGAATGTTGTTCACTCATTGCAAATGATGCATGATTCCGTCTGACGTCACGTTGAATGTCTTGGTCATCTTTACCATTTACACTCGAATTTTCAAAGAGATCATCCGAGTCATCATGAATCACAGATCTCTAATAAAACAAACAAAAACATCAGAATGACAAGTTACAAATGTTCTAGAAAAAGTGTGTTTATCATAATGAAAAATAACTTTTGCCTTTTTTTACACTTTAATGTGTAAAATCTGTATCTATTAAATCAACATGTTAAATGCTCGATCAATGTCTATTAATTTAAAGCCCCCTTCCTCAAATCTTGCCCTGGAGGTCCAATGCGCTGCAGAGTTTAGCTCCAACCCTGATCAAAGTCACCTGCCTGTGATTTTCTAATGATCCCAAAGACATTCGCATACCCGCCAACCTTGAAGAAATTTTATGAGTACTACACCCCCCCCCCACACACACACACACACACACACACACCGCGTGAACCTTACAGCCCACCGCCAATGTATGCTCCACCATTGCACACACATCTGTGAGAAACCTATGAGATACCTAACACTATAATACATATTATACACATAATATCCTTTCACCAATTAAGATTTATTATTTACTCCATAACATATACAAGTAGACCATAAATGTTATACAATTTCTGCAATCACTCCGAACATTTTGTACTGGAGGCATAGGCCATGGAAACTTCTTCCACCTGAAAATATTGTCAGAAATAAAAGTAAACTGAGGACATTCTTTCTAAATAAATCAATCAAAAAATTTAATAAATGTGCAAAACCAGCAGTTATCAATATCAAAATCAGTTTGCTAAAAACAAACAACATTTTTTTAAATAATTTTTCATGCAAAGTGTTTAAACTTTTGCATTGTTTAACTTGTTAAAGGTTGCAGATTTGGCTTTTTTTAAGTAGTGCATCAGTGAAAGTCTCTTTGTAACAAATGCTGTCTTTGGAGGCAATCATGACTTTTCTTGTCACCAGAGAACTAAACATCTCTGTGCTCATATTAATAGATTATTATTAATGTTGAAAAGAGCTGAGAATATTTTTTTCAGGTTTTTACAGGGGAATTAATTGAAAGAACAGCATTGTTTGTTACATTTGTTACAGTTACATTTATTTGTTACATTTATATAATTTACATCAAGCTTTTGAATGGTATAGTATTGCATATTGTTATTGAAACTTCATAATGTTTCACTTGATTATACATTTAGTCAGGAATTATAGTTTGGAAAAAGTCTAACTAGTAAAATGTTTATACGTTATATGAAAACTAGTACAAGTATATAAATAAATAATAAGAGACTTACTCATGTTTATGATCTCTGCTGAATAAAGTGCTTCATTCTTTTTTTTCTGAGGAAATCCAAATCTCAAATGCTCAACCACATCACATTTTGGGGTGACTTATATCTTATTCCTCTCATCGCGAAGCAAATAGTAAAATAAAAATAAAAACTTTATTTAACATTAGAATCTGAATAGAGCGTTCAGCGCGGGGGCGTGGTCGAATTAGAAGATAATGGGAGATGTGAAAAACGGACAAGACATCGTGTTGTTTTCATATGGATTATTTTATCACATAATATTTGTTTTCGGCGGTACTTGTTTAGTTTAAAAGTAGACATTTCAGGCTTTCTATAGATATCTCTCTCGTGTCTCTTCGTTGAGTATTCACTGAGTTACACTTCATTTTAATGACGTGTTTGTACATGAAGATCACAGCAGACAAAGGCTGAAGACAGCACACCTTGTTTGTTATCTTTATTTTATGTGCACAAGTTTTGTTGTTATTATGTCTGTATACAAATAAAAGTAGACCCTTTACAGATTCGATTTTGCGTAATTTAAGTTCTTTTCCTGGTTATCAGGAGAAAATAACTCATAACGCGTATACGCGTTAAACGACTCAAGAGGGTTGAACAGAACACTTCAAAACGAAAGAAAACAGACTGCTCTCTGCTTATCTACCGTTAATCCGTATGAAATGTGCATTTCTCTGGCGCGTTCACTACTGCGACTTTTTCGTCAACTTTATCTTTGCAGTCGACACGACATTGATACAGAAAACACTTGTTTATTAGTAATTATATTGACAAAATATTCATAATCATTACTTTTGCCGGTTCTTTGTGACAGCTTTTAGGTGCGTTATTGGAAGGGCCACCCTTTCATGTTAGCCTACATGAACGCGTGAACTGAACTGAGCTCGTCACAGCTGGACTGCTTATGATGTCATGTCAAGGTCATTTTTAATGTCCATAAATTCAATTAGGCTAAACATAGCCTAACTGTTACTTTCATCTTACGTTAATCAGCACCTGGCCTGTCTAAAACCTTCTAGATTGCAAGCCATTCCACCACTTAACTGCCAACTAAGCTTGTGGATGGGAGGGGCAGGTGGGCGGTGGGTTAACATGCACCACTCTGATTGGCCGAAAGCTTTTCACTCCACTTACACGCTGTGGATCAGCGGCAGAATCAGCATCATAGATTGCATAGAAACTGAAATCGGCAAAATGCGAGACGCAACAAAATGCGTACCTAAAGAGCAGTGAATCGTACTAGTGTACTTACGGGTCAAAATGCGTGCAAAGTACGAAAAATGCGTACATGTTGGCAGGTCTGCATTCATTGGCATTGATTAGCATGCTCAGGTGTGTTTGATTAGAGTTAGATCTAAACTCTGCCGGAAAGTGGATCTTGAGGTCCAGATTTGAGGAATCCTGATTTAAAGGGATAGCTCTCCCAAAAATTCTATCATTAACATTACATATCCTCATGTTGTTGCAAACCCATAAGACCCTTATTCATCTTCAGAAAACAGATTAAATTTGAGCTTTTGCCTGCCATTCTAACTCCAGATGGAGGGAAAGATATCAAAAATATCTTCATGTTCTGAAGATTAACAAACGACTTATGGTTGTGAAACGATATTCACAATAGTAACTTGCATATAGAAAAAAGATTTTTAGGTGGTCCAAAAGATGGTGGTCTTTCAATGTTTATTTATCCTTTTAAATTTACTTCACACTATTCAGCTAAAAATAATTCAATTTAGGTGTGAGGCAGGTAAAAACAAATTAAGTAAATGTAAAATATACCTTTTTATAAGATGTCTTAATTTTAGAACACAAAACTTCATCTTCGGTGTCCGAGTAATCAACCAAAGGCTGTTAAAGACAAAAAAAGAAAGATAAATATGAAAATGAAGTGAAAGAGAGAAAATCTGTCAAACAGAGACAGACATACAGACGGATACAGAGACAGACACAGATAGACAGACATACAGACAGAGAAAAAGACTGACACACAGACAGAGAAACAGACAGAGAAAGAGACTGGCACAGACAGAGAAAGAGACTGGCACAGACAGAGAAACAGAGAGAAAGAGACCGAAAGAGACTGAAACACAGAGAAAAAGAAACTGACACAGATAGACACAGACATACAGACAGAGAAAGAGACTGACACAGACAGAGAAACAGACAGAAAGAGACTGGCACAGACACAGACAGAGAAAGAGACTGACAGAAAAAAGACTGACACAGACAGAGATAATAAATACACATACCTCAGCTGTGAATCGTGAAGTGCCTTCAGTAGTTACAGAATCCTCAGAGCAGTTCTCTATTGCTGTCATGTTGTCATCATCCTTGCATGGAGGCTATAAGAAAGTTATTTAAAAAAAATAGTTACAAGTCATCACTTATTAGACAAGGTCCCCACTATGCTAAACCTGTAAAATGTGTGTATTAGGTTCCAATGGGTTTGTATGGCTTTCCTAAGACTACTGGTCCCCACTATGTACATTACACTGGAAATAGTGTGTAAGACTTTCTCAAGTCAATACCAAATATAACAAATTAATAGACAGATAAAGAGACTGACACAGACAGAGAAAGACACTGATACAGACAGAGAAAGAGACTGGCACAGACAGAGACTGACACTGACACAGGCACAGACAGAGACCGACACAGGCACAGACAAAGAAAGAGACTGGCACAGAAACACAAACATACAGACGGAGAAAGAGACTGGCACAGACACAGACAGAGAAAGAGACTGACAGAAAAAAGACTGACACAGACAGAGATAATAAATACACATACCTCAGCTGTGAATCGTGAAGTGCCTTCAGTAGTTACAGAATCCTCAGAGCAGTTCTCTATTGCTGTCATGTTGTCATCATCCTTGCATGGAGGCTATAATAAAGTTATTAAAAATATAGTTACAAGTCATCACTTATTAGACAAGGTCCCCACTATGCTTAACCTGTGAAATGTGTGTATTTGGTACCAACGGGTTTGTATGGCTTTCCTAAGACTACTGGTCCCCACTATGTACATTACACTGGAAATAGTGTGTAAGACTTTCTCAAGTCAATACCAAATATAACAAATTAATAGACCGAGAAAGAGACTGACACAGGCACAGACAGAGAAAGAGACTGACACAGACAGAGAAAGAGACTGACACAGGCACAGACAAAGAGAAAGAGACTGACAGACAGAGAAACAGACAGAAAGAGACTGGCACAGACAGAGACTGACACAGGCACAGACAAAGAGAAAGACACAGGCACAGACAAAGAGAAAAAGACTGACACAAGCACAGGCAGAGAAAGAGACAGACACAGACAGAGAAACAGACAGAAAGAGACTGGCACAGACACAGACAGAGAAAGAGACTGGCAAAGACAGAGACGGACACAGGCACAGACAGAGACAGAGACTGGCACAGACAGAGACGGACACAGGCACAGACAGAGAAAGAGACTGAAACAGACAGAGACTGGCACAGAAAGAGTCTAACACAGAGACACAAACATACAGACAGAGAAAGAAACTGACACAGAGAGACAGACATACATACAGAGAAAAAGACTGACACAGAGATAATAAATACACATACCTCAGCTGTGAATCGTGAAGTGCCTTCAGTAGTTACAGAATCAGAGCAGTTCTCTATAGCTGTCATGTTGTCATCATCCTTGCATGGAGGCTATAATAAAGTTATTAAAAATATAGTTACAAGTCATCACTTATTAGACAAGGTCCCCACTATGCTTAACCTGTGAAATGTGTGTATTTGGTACCAACGGGTTTGTATGGCTTTCCTAAGACTACAGGTCCCCACTATGTACATTACACTGAAAACAGTGTGTAAGACTTTCTCAAGTCAATACCAAATACAACAAATTAATAGACAGACAGAGAAAGAGACTGACACAGGCACAGACAGAGAAAGAGACTGACACAGAGAAAGAGACTGACACAGACAGAGAAACAGACAGAAAGAGACAGGCACAGACAGAGAAACAGAGAGAAAGAGACTGACACAGACAGAGAAACAGACAGAAAGAGACTGGCACAGACAGAGACTGACACAGGCACAGACAAAGAGAAAGACACAGGCACAGACAAAGAGAAAAAGACTGACACAAGCACAGGCAGAGAAAGAGAGACACAGACAGAGACTGGCACAGAAAGAGACTGGCACAGACAGAGACAGAGACTGGCACAGAAAGAGTCTAACACAGAGACACAAACATACAGACAGAGAAAGAAACTGACACAGAGAGACAGACATACATACAGAGAAAAAGACTGACACAGAGATAATAAATACACATACCTCAGCTGTGAATCGTGAAGTGCCTTCAGTAGTTACAGAATCATCAGAGCAGTTCTCTATTGCTGTCATGTTGTCATCATCCTTGCATGGAGGCTATAATAAAGTTATTAAAAATATAGTTACAAGTCATCACTTATTAGACAAGGTCCCCACTATGCTTAACCTGTGAAATGTGTGTATTTGGTACCAACGGGTTTGTATGGCTTTCCTAAGACTACAGGTCCCCACTATGTACATTACACTGAAAACAGTGTGTAAGACTTTCTCAAGTCAATACCAAATACAACAAATTAATAGACAGACAGAGAAAGAGACTGACACAGGCACAGACAGAGAAAGAGACTGACACAGAGAAAGAGACTGACACAGACAGAGAAACAGACAGAAAGAGACTGGCACAGACAGAGACTGACACAGGCACAGACAAAGAGAAAGACACAGACACAGACAAAGAGAAAAAGACTGACACAAGCACAGGCAGAGAAAGAGAGACACAGACAGAGACTGGCACAGAAAGAGACTGGCACAGACAGAGACAGAGACTGGCACAGAAAGAGTCTAACACAGAGACACAAACATACAGACAGAGAAAGAAACTGACACAGAGAGACAGACCTACATACAGAGAAAAAGACTGACACAGAGATAATAAATACACATACCTCAGCTGTGAATCGTGAAGTGCCTTCAGTAGTTACAGAATCATCAGAGCAGTTCTCTATTGCTGTCATGTTGTCATCATCCTTGCATGGAGGCTATAATAAAGTTATTAAAAATATAGTTACAAGTCATCACTTATTAGACAAGGTCCCCACTATGCTTAACCTGTGAAATGTGTGTATTTGGTACCAACGGGTTTGTATGGCTTTCCTAAGACTACAGGTCCCCACTATGTACATTACACTGAAAACAGTGTGTAAGACTTTCTCAAGTCAATACCAAATATAACAAATTAATAGACGGACAGAGAAAGAGACTGACACAGACAGAGAAAGACACTGACACAGGCACAGACAAAGAGACTGACACAGGCAGAGAAACAGACAGAAAGAGACTGGCACAGACAGAGAAAGAGACTGGCACAGACAGAGAAACAGAGAAAGAGACTGGCACAGACAGAGACTGACACAGGCACAGACAAAGAGAAAGAGACTGACACAAGCACAGGCAGAGAAAGAGACTGGCACAGACAGAGAAAGAGACTGGCACAAACAGAAAGAGACTGGCACAGACAGAGAAACAGACAGAAAGAAACTGGCACAGACAGAGACTGGCAAAGGCACAGACAGACACAGAGACTGGCACAGACACAGAGAGAGAAAGAGACTGACAGAGAAAGAGACTGACACAGACAGAGAAAGACACAGACAGAGAAAGGCACAGACAGAGAAAGAGACTGACAGACAGAGAAACCGAGAGAAAGAAACTGGCACAGACAGAGACTGACACAGGCACAGACAAAGAGAAAGAGACTGACACAAGCACAGGCATAGAAAGAGACTGGCACAGACAGAGAAACAGACAGAAAGAGACTGGCACAGACACAGAAAGAGACTGGCACAGACAGAGACTGACACAGGCACAGACAGAGAAAGAGACTGAAACAGACAGAGACAGACACAGGCACAGGCAGAGAAAGAGACTGGCACAGACAGAGAAAGAGACGGGCACACAGACAGAGATAGAGACGGACACAGACAGAGATAATAAATACACATACATCAGCTGTGAATCGTGAAGTGCCTTCAGTATTTACAGAATCCTCAGAGCAGTTATCTATTGCTGTCATGTTGTCATCATCCTTGCATGGAGGCTATAAGAAAGTTATTTAAAATATAGTTACAAGTCATCACTTATTAAACAAGGTCCCCACTATGCTAAACATGTGAAATGTGTGTATTTGGTTCCAATGGGTTTGTATGGCTTTCCTAAAACTACTGGTCCCCACTATGTACATTACACTGAAAACAGTGTGTAAGACTTTCTCAAGTCAATACCAAATATAACAAATTAATAGACAGACAGAGAAAGAGACTGACACAGACAGAGAAAGACACTGACACAGACAGAGACAAAGAAAGAGAATGACAGAGACAAAGAAATGGTTACAGACAGAGAAACAGACAGAGAAAGAGACTGGCACAGACAGAGACTGACACAGGCACAGACAGAGACAGAGACTGGCACAGACACAGACAGAGAAAGAGACTGGCACAGACACAGACAGAGAAAGAGACTGGCACAGACAGAGACTGACACAGGCACAGACAGAGACCGACACAGACAGAGACCGACACAGACACAGGCAGAGACAGAGACTGACACAGGCACAGACAAAGAAAGAGACTGGCACAGAAACACAAACATACAGACAGAGAAAGAGACTGACACAGGCACAGACGGAGAAAGAGACTGGCACAGACACAGACAGAGAAAGAAACTGACAGAAAAAAGACTGACACAGACAGAGATAATAAATACACATACCTCAGCTGTGAATCGTGAAGTGCCTTCAGTAGTTACAGAATCCTCAGAGCAGTTCTCTATTGCTGTCATGTTGTCATCATCCTTGCATGGAGGCTATAAGAAAGTTATTTAAAAAATAGCTACAAGTCATCACTTATTAGACAAGGTCCCCACTATGTTAAACCTGTGAAATGTGTGTATTTGGTTCCAATGGGTTTGTATGGCTTTCCTAAGACTACTGGTCCCCACTATGTACATTACACTGGAAATAGTGTGTAAGACTTTCTCAAGTCAATACCAAATATAACAAATTAATAGACAGAAAGAGACTGACACAGGCACAGACAGAGAAAGAGACTGACACAGACAGAGAAAGAGACTGACACAGGCACAGACAAAGAGAAAGAGACTGACACAGACAGAGAAACAGAGAGAAAGAGACAGGCACAGACAGAGAAACAGACAGAAAGAGACTGACACAGGCACAGACAAAGAGAAAGACACAGGCACAGACAAAGAGAAAAAGACTGACACAAGCACAGGCAGAGAAAGAGACAGACACAGACAGAGAAACAGACAGGGAAAGAGACTGGCACAGACACAGACAGAGAAAGAGACTGGCAAAGACAGAGACTGACACAGGCACAGACAGAGAAAGAGACTGGCACAGACAGAGACGGACACAGGCACAGACAGAGAAAGAGACTGAAACAGACAGAGACAGAGACTGGCACAGAAAGAGTCTAACACAGAGACACAAACATACAGACAGAGAAAGAAACTGACACAGAGAGACAGACATACATACAGAGAAAAAGACTGACACAGAGATAATAAATACACATACCTCAGCTGTGAATCGTGAAGTGCCTTCAGTAGTTACAGAATCATCAGAGCAGTTCTCTATTGCTGTCATGTTGTCATCATCCTTGCATGGAGGCTATAATAAAGTTATTAAAAATATAGTTACAAGTCATCACTTATTAGACAAGGTCCCCACTATGCTAAACCTGTGAAATGTGTGTATTTGGTACCAACGGGTTTGTATGGCTTTCCTAAGACTACAGGTCCCCACTATGCACATTACACTGAAAACAGTGTGTAAGACTTTCTCAAGTCAATACCAAATATAACAAATTAATAGACAGACAGAGAAAGAGACTGACACAGACAGAGACAGAGAAAGAGACAGACACAGACACAGACAGAGACAAAGAAAGAGACTGACAGAGACCGAGAAAGAGACTGACACAGACAGAGAAAGAGACTGACACAGACAGAGAAACAAACAGAGAAAGAGACTGGCACAGACACAGACCGAGAAAGAGACTGGCACAGACACAGACCGAGAAAGAGACTGACACAGACAGAGAAACAAACAGAGAAAGAGACTGGCACAGACACAGACAGAGAAAGAGACTGGCACAGACACAGACCGAGAAAGAGACTGACACAGACAGAGAAACAAACAGAGAAAGAGACTGGCACAGACACAGACAGAGAAAGAGACTGGCACAGACACAGACAGAGAAAGAGACTGACACAGACAGAGAAAGAGACTGGCACAGACACAGACAGAGAAAGAGACTGGCACAGACAGAGAAAGAGACTGGCACAGACACAGACAGAGAAAGAGACTGACACAGAGACAGAGAAAGAGACTGACACAGACAGAGATAATAAATACACATACCTTAGCTGTGAATCGTGAAGTGCCTTCAGTAATTACAGAATCCTCAGAGCAGTTCTCTATTGCTGTCATGTTGTCATCATCCTTGCATGGAGGCTATAAGAAAGTTATTTAAAAAATAGTTACAAGTCATCACTTATTAGACAAGGTCCCCACGATGCTAAACCTGTGAAATGTGTGTATTTGGTTCCAATGGGTTTGTATGGCTTTCCTAAGACTACTGGTCCCCACTATGTACATTACACTGGAAATAGTGTGTAAGACTTTCTCAAGTCAATACCAAATATAACAAATTAATAGACAGATAAAGAGACTGACACAGACAGAAAAAGACACTGGCACAGACAGAGAAAGAGACTGGCACAGACAGAGAAAGAGACTGACACAGACAGAGAAAGAGACTGGCACAGACAGATAAAGAGACTGACACAGGCACAGACAGAGACTGACACAGACAGAGATAATAAATACACATACCTCAGCTGTGAATCGTGAAGTGCCTTCAGTAGTTACAGAATCCTCAGAGCAGTTCTCTATTGCTGTCATGTTGTCATCATCCTTGCATGGAGGCTATAAGAAAGTTATTTAAAATATAGTTACAAGTCATCACTCATTAAACAAGGTCCCCACTATGCTAAACATGTGAAATGTGTGTATTTGGTACCAATGGGTTTTTTATGGCTTTCCTAAGACTACTGGTCCCCGCTATGTACATTACACTGGAAATAGTGTGTAAGACTTTCTCAAGTCAATACCAAATATAACAAATTAATAGACAGACAGAGAAAGAGACTGACACAGGCACAGACAGAGAAAGAGACTGACACAGAGAAAGAGACTGACACAGACAGAGAAAGAGACTGACACAGGCACAGACAAAGAGACTGACACAGACAGAGAAAGAGACTGACACAGAGAAAGAGACTGACACAGGCAGACAAAGACTGACACAGACAGACAAAGAGACTGACACAGAGATAATAAATACACATACCTCAGCTGTGAATCGTGAAGTGCCTTCAGTAGTTACAGAATCATCAGAGCAGTTCTCTATTGCTGTCATGTTGTCATCATCCTTGCATGGAGGCTATAAGAAAGTTATTTAAAATATAGTTACAAGTCATCACTTATTAGACATGGTCCCCACTATGCTAAACCTATGAAATGTGTGTATTTGGTACCAACGGGTTTGAATGGCTTTCCTAAGACTACTGGTCCCCACTATGTACATTACACTGAAAACAGTGTGTAAGACTTTCTCAAGTCAATACCAAATATAACAAATTAATAGACAGACAAATGGACGGACAACAAAAGAAAAGAAAAGATAGACTGATAGACAGAATGGCATACAGAAGGGGTGTCATGATTCCATGATTCCATTAAGGAGTACTATATTTAAAAAATGTATGATTACTATTTTAACTGTAGATTAACCCAGATGAGAATCCATGAAACGCATTAATCCTCTTCCTAAGGCTGCACTATGCATTTCAACCATTTCAAACTCTTACTTTAGCAAAGTGTTATTGTGGACTAAAGCGGTTTCATAAACGACAATTTAACTCACACAGTCTCACTAATTTGAGCCAGGCTCAATGAGTGAGGATAATTTGATGTGCACACTTATGCTACACTTATTAAATGTTAGTAGTCATGCGAATATCCATTTTCCCGTCAGAAAGGGGTGAGGTTTACGTGAATAAAGGAGCTGTGCGTGCGGACAACGTTGCCTGTGTGTGTGTATATATGTATGTATATATATATATATATATATATATATATATATATATATATATATATATATATATATAAAATCTCAGTATTTTAACTTAAGCGCTGCAACAATGACTATTAAAGGACTTTGGCTGCAAGCCCTACATACAGCACCGAACATGTACTCGCAAAACAAGTACTTTAAAGAAATTCCTTATCTTATTTCTGTTACTATAGGCTTAAACCTCGTCTGTGAAACTGGGGGATAAATAAATGTACTTTAAGGGATACTCCACCCCAAAAAGAACATTTAGTAGTTAATCAATTACCCCCATGCCATTCTAGACTTATAAAAGCTTTGTTCGTCTTTGGAACAAAATTTAAGACATTTTAGAGGAAATCCTTGTCACTTCCTAGCATTCAGATTGAACGATGGAGTACTCTGACAATGTCTTTCAAACTTTTCTGGACCGTGATGCTGTTATTTACCAGGCAGTCCATGGGACAGTCACAAGGCTCCTAGATTTATTATAAAATATATCTTAAATTGTGTTCTGAAGATGAACAAAGCTTTTAAAGGTTTGGAACGACATGGTACCAATGGTAATGACAAAATTTTCATTTTGAGGAGGAGTATCCCTTTAAGTTAGGAGTATATATTTTTTAAATATTACATTATGTATTTTAACATTTTTGTTCAATAAAACCATTTAACCCTCTGGAGTCGATTAACGCGGATACGCGTTATGAATCATTTTTTCCTGATAACCCCGAAAAGAACTTAAATTACACTTTCAGTTTTAATCATACAGATAAGAGCAACACATCATTCTAATCTTTAAAGGGTCTATTTTTTTTGGCTACAGACATAATAACAACAAACCTTTGTGAACTTATAAAATAAAGATAACAAACAAGGTGTGCTTGCTTTGAATCAAAATTATTATTGCCTCATTGCTATTATATATGTATTTTAAGCCATTGTAAAGGCTTTTATTCCCTTAGATAAATTTGTATTACCAAAAAAAGAAAAAGTTATTTATTTGACGTTTCCATGCGGGTATGACATTGTTGACAGGTGATGCAATGACACCGCTACACCGGTAAAAATAGCTGATTTCTTTGGTTTCAAACATTCTTGGAAACATTTGGGATAATGTATGGAGGTCAAAAAAAATATAGCATTGTTATAGTAATTTATTTATATATTTTAATCTAAAAAAAAGGCACATACTGGGTCTTTAATTAAAAACTTTCCATTTCCTCTACTGTACAAATTATGTAAGTAGTCAAATTTTGCCAAACCTTTCTCCAAGGCCAGTGACTTCCTCCATAGTCATATGTGAGTTCCTCTCCAGGAATGATATCTCTTGCAGCGAATAGGCACAAACAGGGTTTTCCCTCAACGATAATCCTTTTCATTGTACAATTTGGGTTTATGTGATCATCATTTATAAGGCGGCCAAGGGTGCCATCCTCATGAGTTGCATCAATGCTTCAGGAAAAAAACAAATGTATAATTTAACCTAACAAACTACAAATTTTAATTTTTTCTTTACTGTAAATTTTTTAATGTATTCGTTAAACAAAAAAACAAAAACAAAAAACAAATACCTCCATTTCTTGTTCTGCCAGATGAAGTCAAACATAAAAAAAGTGTCTTGATTGGCCTCTCTTCTTTGTTCGGCTTCAATTAAGCTAATCATTTCTCCCCTATATTCGACAACAAAATCTCCTTTAATAAAAGGAATTAAGGCAAAGACTCCACGACCTGAAAAAAGGTGGGGGGAGGGGGGTAAATACAATTGTTAATAAAATTCATTGTAGACATGTAACTAATATGTTGATGGTTAGCCAACTGTAAACAACTTTTATGCTTTGTATTAGTTTAACCAATGTATTCAACATTCTTTCATAGCTCATGCGTATTTCTTTCATTAATTTACATATACTATCACAAAGAGCAATTTAAAACTGCTAAAACAAACAACACTAACATTATCCTTTATATCCCAATGGACCCAGATCCCATAAAATAATCATGGTTACTTATTTAGTATTTTTGAACCACTTAAATCATATTTAAAACGTATGTGACTCACACATAACGTTACCAATTAAGAAACCCAGTGCTGCTAGCAATACCTAGGCCTTACTATACAGTACTATAGGCTCTTTGCTATATAGTGGAAGCAAAAATAAGAAATCTTTCGCTGCCTTGTTTATTCGTGGCCAGGAATTCCTATTTTATTCCCTGGTGTTAGCAGTTTCATAATTAATTCGTGGAAGACATCCAATTCATAGCCATGAGAAGTTATATATTTATATTTCCCGCGTCATGTGGGGAGCGCCGTAGTGCTAATCACAATCAGTCACAACAACATCGAAGTGATTTACAAACCTACCTTTATAATCGTTTATGTGTTTGGCCTCCAGTGCGTCGGTCTTGTCGATGCAACGGAGAACATGATCTTCCGCTTCTTTTAACGGTTTTATTCTTCTCCGTTTCATTTCAACAGGCCGTCTCACGTCGCTCCTCGGGTTCCAGTAATTCAGAGAGGTCACGCGGTCTCACAATCTCCCGCCACACCGCAGTTTATAACACTTTACAATACGCAGTAACACGCACAAGTAAACACTTTAAATTGTATAACAGCATTAAATTTAAGTTAAGCAATAATTCATTCGCCTTATTCAAAGATTATGATTCTGATAAAAACTTTAACGTTAATTAATTAATCTCATTAAAAAACTCCATCACATAAACATTCTTAAAAATAATTCGAATTTGTGATGTATATTTATTGAATTATGTAATATAATATTTACAAGTAGGTTAATTACCTGAAAGAATGTACTTTCCCCGTTGACAGACACTGTTTAAAGTTGTTTTTGTCGTTTAATTAAGCGACTTTGGCATGAGCGGTTTAAAAAATGTGTACCTTCATATATTACGTCACATGTGTGTATAGAGGTGCAGTTCCGCGACCTGGCTACAGGGGCGCTGTAGAGCAGCGCGGCCCCACACACTCACACACAGAAATCCGGTTTTTGTTCATGGAGGGGATCAAGAAAAAAACTGCACTAGTCATATCAGCACCGCCTCCTGAGCCGATTAAAAGCAAAACATTGTGGGGACCGGGGATTTGGTCCCCACTATGTTTTCGGTCCCCACTATGTGAGTGTGCTAACGTGTTGTGGACCCCACTATGTAATATAAACAAACACACACCCGTACGCACACACACACCTTGTACTCTCTGATGTTCGCTCTGCTCGGCGCCACTGTGGATTGAAAAACGCGCTGAATCCATGCAGACTCAGATCAGGGGAGGAGCCGGAACTTGATGCAGCTTGCCACCGTTTCAAATGAGTTTTTAAAGGGGACTGAAGCGATCACTAATTAATTAATCAAATAATTTTTTAGGGGGGCTGGGCATAAGTTTAGGGGGGCTGAAGCCCCCCTAAAAAGGGCCTAGCGACGCCCCTGTGCTACACAGAAAACTATATTACATTTTGAGCAACATGACATTAGCAAATGATAATGTAGGAAACCGCAGATAAATGTGCATAATCAATTGCATGCATGTACCAAAGCAATCACAACTTGTTCAAAATAATGAGAAACGAGGTATATGATATGTATAAATGACTAGACGATGTGGAGGTTGTACAGGTAGTTTTGAGAATTTCATTTCTGATTTGAGAAATGCACCAAAGTGACTGAGAAGAACTGTAATCATGTTTTACAAAAATGCTAGTCACATGCTAATCATGCTAGAAACATGCTAGTGACATGCTAGTCACATGCTAATCATGCTAGTCACTTGCTAGTAACATGCTAATCATGCTAGAAACATATTAAAACATGCTAGTAACTTGCTTATCATGATAATGACATGCTAGTAACTTGCTAATCATGCTAATTCAAATTGAAGCTTTTTATTTCTTACAGTTTATAGGGGATGGGGGCGTGACGTCACTGATCTAGCGCCGCGGTGGCTGATGGGAAAAATCGCCATTTTGTGAGGCCACTTGTTGTTACGCGCCAATGAAGTCGTAGCTATGGGAAGAACATGTTGTGTCGTTGGATGTAAGGTCCGTTCACACGATCGAAGGGGCAAAAAATTAGACAACGGACTTTCTTTTTATTGTTTTCCGGCCTGGAAACAGAATGAAGGGAGTTGTGTGTCCGATGTAACCAAGCGGAGACGGATGGCCTGGATATCCGCCATAAGACGCACGGACATACACTTCGCAGACATCCCACGATCACTGAAAGTGTATTCCAGGCATTTTCATTCGGGTAAGTGTATAAACTTCACTTAGCAAATGATTATGTGTTCTTATTTTGTTCTGTTCCCGAGTGGAGTAGTCTTAGGTTCCTTTGCATTTTGTAACTTAGCACTATTCTGTCGACACTGTGGCACAGTGAGCAAGCTAAGTTAGGCTAGTTCAAATAAAGTGTGCTAAATGAATGTGACCTAAAAAAGCACCCAGAATGTCTGAGGGGTAATCCAGCGGAATCTAGAGACCAATTTTTGATCACTATGACTGAAGCACGATAAATTCTCTTAACATTTGTATGTGTGCCACCTGTTAGTATTGTTTGCCACATGAGTTAAGTTGGAACTGAAGTATATAGCATTCCCACTGTTGTTTGCAATATTTTGTTTCAATTCGGATAATTTTGTCTCCCCAAAGGTAAACCAGCATATGAGATGGATGAGTCTCATCCAGACTGGGCTCCAGCCCTGCACCTGGGTCACTCTGAAGTCACAGTCACAGTCACAGTCACAGCCACAGTGTCAGATCGGCATGCCCGCAGACAGCATAGACATCATTTGAGAGAATCTGAGGGAGGAGGCCACAATGATCAAAACATCATGAACGAAGATGAGAGAGAAGATTCAGAAGAAGAGGGATATAGGGATCAAGCAGAGGCAGCTGTGGAAGAGGAAGAATACTGGGAAACGACAGAAACAGACCAACTAGCGGCTAAGAGACTAAGAGTAGAATGCCAGTTCTGTGAGCAAAGCAGTGCAGAAGTAACGCGCCTTTTGCAAGAAAATAGGGAGCTTCGGTCTGAGTTAAACAAATTGAAGATGGAGGAAGAGTTTTTCAAAGATAATACAGAGAAGGTACGATATTATACGGGACTTCCATGTTTTGCAATTTTGTTTTCAATGTTTACTACTGTTAAGCCCTTCCTGCCAGTTGCAAAGAAGCTGTCACAGTTTCAAATGGTTTTACTGACACTCATTCGTCTAAGGCTTGATCTTCCAATCCAGCATCTTTCACACATTTTTAATGTGTCACGTAGAACTCTTTCTGCTACCTTTGCAGACACCATAGATGTGCTGTATGCACGCCTCGCTCCCTTGTTGTACTGGCCTGAGCGGCACTGTTTACAAGCCACAATGCCACCTCAATTTCTGCAAGCTTTTGGAAAGCGTGTTGCGATTATTATTGACTGTTTTGAAATACGTACAGAGAGGCCGTCAAATTTAATGGCGCGTGCACAATCATTTTCCCACTACAAAGGTACACACACAATGAAATACTTGATAGGAATTACACCCCAAGGCCTAATTTCATTTATTTCTAAGGGATGGGGGGACGAGCATCTGACAAGCACATAACCGAGAATTGTGGGCTTCTTAACAAACTGTTGCCTGGTGATTTAGTGTTAGCAGACAGAGGCTTTAATATTAAAGACAGTGTGGGAATGATGTGCGCGGAAGTTAAAATTCCTGCATTCACTAAACGCAGATGTCAACTTGATGCTAAGGATGTGGAAGACACACGTGCTATAGCACACCTTAGGATACATGTAGAAAGGGTAATAGGTAGCTTGCGCAATAAGTACACACTGTTACATAACACCATACCAATTAGTTTGTTGCTTCCCTGTAAGGATGAAGAATTTACCCTTCTTGATAAAATAGTTAATGTTTGTTGTATTCTAGTTAACATGTGTCCAAGTGTTGTTGTAAGGCCAGATGAAACAGAAAAGTGTGCATGTTATATGGTAAAAAGACCCCTGGAGAAATTTGGTGTGTGTGAATGTGTGGTACCCTCCTGATATTGAACATGTTTGTATTTGGGGTGTGTGTACCTTCTTTAGAATGAACATGGTATGCTATTTGTACATTAAATACTTCAGATGAAAATGGATGACAATTTGAACATTAAACATTTTTTAATACAAAAAAAGATCCTGCAAATGTTTTTGTTTCTTGTGCTTCTTGTGTTGAACTACTTTGAAACACTGAATTTCAAGTAACAAGTTTCAAGTAACAGGCTAATACTCTGAGTCAAGTAAAACATTTAAAAAAAAACAACTCTTAACTGAGTAGGCCTGAGTGCAATTCTTTCATGAACAACAGCCACTTCTTTACTACTGCTCTTTTTCACTTGGAACATGAGGCTGCATGTCCTTTGAGTGGTATTTTGCAACAAGTTCTGGGAGGCACACTTTCTTGAAGAATTCTTGTGCTTTCTGTAGACGAGGTTCCCAGAACTCCTGGTCTGGAAAGACACGCACCACTGTGAAATCGTTTTCGGTCCAAACAACAAGATCACAGTGATTTGATTGGCTGACAAAAATTTGTGTCTGGATCTGTGTGTAGAAGCGATGGTGTCTTTTCAACTGAAGGTTGTCTGATGACAACTGGAGACAAAAGTCTTTGTCCTTCATGTCCAATGCCTGCTGGATGTTGCAGGACCGATACTTGAAAGGACACTTCACCTCCAGGCAGCCCTTCCCACAGCATTCACACATAGTCAGGCCATCCGGTGACGCTCCGATTTCAGGGAAGCTACTGTTAATTATAAAGCCACACGGTTCAATTTTGAAGTTTGTGTGAGATGCAGCTCTGGATTCAGTGTAGGCCTTTCTAGCATCCCCCTCATGACTGATACCCCATCTGGTTTGGACAGTTGATACTGTGTGCTGTATGTGTGGGTAACACACCTGCGTAAATACTGTGTGGGATGGCCTCTCCAGAGAGGTGGCATATACTGCATGCATTTTTGATGCTGTAATTCTTCCGCTTCTGTAATCATACCATGCAGATGACAGATGTTGTTTCCTGGTGTACTCTTCTACAGCTACTGCCTGCTCGTCAGTCACACTTACAGCATTTATGTGCTCCTCACAGGCCAGCAGGAAAGCAGACAGGTCACTTGCATCTATGCTTTCATCATACAGGGATTTTGCCAGGCATGGAGGTAAAGAAGAGGATGGTGCAGCAGCTGTGTGTTGTGTGTATTGGGCATAGTACTTCTCCATCCCTGACAAACCAACAGCCTTGCTATGGTGCAGTAATGTATCAAGAAGCGGTGATAAATCTTCAAGATTACCTGGAGGAGTTTTCAGTTTCTGTGCCCGACTCCTTATGGCTGGTGCTGTGGACTGCATATTTATTCTCTGGTCTAATGTCTTTGTAACCCTTTTTTACGATATAGTAACAGGGTAACAGGTAATTAGCTATCCTTAACAGTATTTGGACCAGTAACAGAAGATGCTAAATCTTTAAGAGCCAGTGGTTTGACATCAATAAAGACAGGAAACAGTAATTTGTGTTATTGTGATCACTCTTTGTTTAACAAAAGGAACAATAACAAACAGTGTAACAATTTAGTTCAGAGAATGTACATAAAGAAATAAGAAAATAATAAAGCCGGCATAAGTTTCCCTTAAAACAAAAGAAATAAAACCCAGTTCCAAAAATAGTCTTATTGCTCGTTGGGGCCCTTTTTTCTTTGGTTGAATCAGTGTCGTGACAGTATCAGTATGCCAGTGCTCGTGGATCCTACCACACAATCCGTGAAGAGGGGAAAGTGAGACTGCGCATAGACTTATGCTCGTGGGTCCGTGGCTCGCCACCCAACGTAAGCTGGGAATCCAACATCCAATCCCAATTCAACCGGAAGGCTTCAACTCCAGGTCGAGCGTGACTTCCGATCCATGTGCGTCACTGGAATGAATCTGGCAAAAAAACCTGACCTTTGAGTCAATGAGTGGGTCTCTCTAAATTGGCTGTCTGATCAGCGGCAGCCGTCTGCCGATCGCGCTCTCTATAAAGTGTAAACATGACAACATAGCCGTCATCATATGTTTAACATCCTCATTAATTAATGAAATCCCGTTGGAGGGGATATTTATGTTTCTTACCCTATGGATGGTAATTAAATTGGAATTCAGATAGGCAACGAACAGCCATGCAGTCTTTCAGTCAGGAAGTAGCTAACAGGAAGTCAAGGCGGAGCTCGATTGCCTGAAACTTTGGAGTTCAGTGATTGGTCAGGTCCTCACAAAAAGGAGCATGGGAATTGTAGTGCGAACAGTTTTTTCAAGGGGTAAATCGCTCTTTTTCTATCTTCTTATGCATTTGATCACTTATTGTAGATGATGTTTTTTTCTTTTTTTTTCTCTAATACATAGAAAATGTACTTTGATTAATAAGCTTAAAACATTTATCTCAAGACTCAGTTAACTTTAAGAAAGGGATTATTATGCCAAGACTTCGTTTTAAGACCTGGTTACACTATCCCCTCCTGAACTCATGTACGTCCCTGTACATGGAAGAGCTCAAATGTGCTTTATCTGAGGGGGGTATGGGAGGAAAGGTGCAGAGACTACTTGATCTTCATTCAAAACATAGGATAACACAGTGGTCAACCCATGGAGAAATGATTTAACAACTGTGACCAATGGGTTTCCGAGTTCAGGGAAATCCAGTCGCCTTGACGGTTGACGTTCCCTTCCAGATTTCCTGACAGGAGCATCTGTGACTGCCATTCTCTCTGCTTCCTCTCTGGATTCAGTTCCATCCATTTCCGGTTTCTCTCCTTCCACAGACTCCTCAGTTGTTTTTTTGTCTACTTCCTCCTCACGCTCTGACATGTCAGGAGACACCGACTGCTGTTCATTACAGATGTCATTGACAACATCAAGTGTGGTCTCTTTCTCCACAGAATGCACTTCAGGTAAGTGGGTATCAGGCAGGTTACTTTTAATGGGGTCTGTTTCAGGTACTTGGTCGATTGGGGCGATGCTTTCAGTAAGTAAGTTTTCTGTATTACTGCAATGGTTGGTAAGTCTACTGGACCTCAGGGGACTGACTGGGGTATCAGTAGACATATCAGACAGTTCAAGGGAGCAATCTACGGTCTGGGCATTTACTGGGCTCTCGACAGAACAGGGACCTGGAGATACGGTATACTGCCTATGTCGTTCATTAGACAAGGATTCTCTGGGCTGTACTAGACCTTCATGGACTGTGGGGATGAACACATTTGAGACCTCACTGAACCAATGGACTGGGATGGATTCATCCTCTTCCTACTCTGAAGGGTCAGCATCCAGAACAGGATTTGCACTAGTTGCTAATCTGCGCTTTGCAGGTTGTTTGGCAGACTTGCTGCTTCCCTCCATAGGTAGGAATCCACATGGGAGGAGTAAGTCCCTGTGCAGAGTTCTTAATGGACCATCACTGACTTCGGGCTTGACAGTATAGACAGGTAGGGTACCTGCCCTGTTCACTACTACGTGGACGGTAGACTCCCACTTGTCTGAGATCTTATGCTTCCCCCGGATGCGGACGTTCCGGACTAGCATTCGGTCTCCAGGCTCCAAGTCTGAGGCGATCACTCGTCTGTCGAACCGTGTTTTGTTCTTGTGTGCAGTCTTTGCAGCATTACTCATGGCTATCTTGTAGCTCTCCTCAAGCTGTGATTTAAGGCTCTGCACATATTCGGAGTGTGACGTGTGTTGCTTGCCATGCAGCGGTAGTCCAAATGCCAGATCAACTGGTAGGCGGGGCTGGCGCCCGAACATCAGCTCATAAGGTGTGAACCCGTCACATCATTTTTAGTACAGTTGTAGGCATGGACAAGGGGTCTGACAAAATCACGCCAATGGGACTTTTCTTGGTTCTGAAGGGTGCCAAGCATATTGAGTAAGGTGCGATTAAATCTCTCCACAGGGTTACCCCTGGGATTGTAGGGTGTTGTCCTCACCTTTTGAATGCCGGCCACTCGACAGAGTTCCTTTATCATGCGGGATTCAAAATCTGGTCCCTGGTCACTGTGTAGTTTTTCTGGCATTCAATAGTGCACCATAAAGTCCTCCCACAAACACTTTGCCACTGTACGGGCCTTTTGGTTGGAAGTGGGAATGGCCACAGCAAACTTTGTAAAGTGATCAGTGATCACAAGGATGTCTTTAGTTCCACTTCTGTCAGGTTCCAGGGAAAGGAAATCCATACATAGAAGTTCAAGGGGTCTTGTGGTCTTGATATTTATTAGGGGTGGAGCTCTCTCTGGAAGTGCTTTCCTCCGCACACACCTGCCCCAAGTCCTCACCTTTCTCTCCACATCAACAGCCATCCTTGGCCAATAGAACCTGGTCCGAATAAGGTCCAATGTACGGTCAACTCCCATATGACCCATATGGTCATGGAGGCTAGTCAAAACTGCGCCACGAAGCTCAGCTGGGAGGACAAGCTGGTAATTTGTTTTGGGACCTTCTTGGCGTCGTCTGTATAAGACATTATTCACAAGTTCAAGGCGGCTTAATTCTCTTAAGAAGAAAGGAAGATCAGGAAGTTCATTTCGCAAGGTAGGGGGTGGTGTGTCACCTGTCTCAATTTGGGAAATGGCATGTTTTATACACTGGTCGGCCCTTTGTCTATCCGCCAGCTCTGCTTCAGACAGGTGAGGGATGGCGGGAAGTCCACCAGACTGGTCTGCTTGTTGATAGCATTGGGGCACCGCATCTGCATAGGCGGCAAGGCATTCAACTAAAACAACGTTTCTAGTGTTACTGTCATCAACCTGGGTGCTGTAAATAAGTTGTCTTTCACAGATTGCTTGTATAACTTCCTCATTAACAGCATTGGCATTATCTGGGTCAGAGAGATGGTCTTTGGTGAACTGGAAAATGCATTCCCTCTCTTTCTGTGGCTTTGGGTCATCCTCCAAGACTCCGTGTGGCCTGCGTGACAGACCATCAGCATCACCGTTCTGTTTCCCAGGTCGGTAGAGAAGCTTGAACGAGAATGTGGACAGTGCTGCCAGCCATCTGCAGCTCGTCGCATCCAGTTTAGCTGAGGTCAATATGTAAGTTAGCGGATTACTGTCAGTTACGACAGTGAACTGATTACCATATAGATAATCTGCAAACTTTTCGGTGACTGACCACTTCAACGCTAAGAATTCCAATTTATGTGCCGGATAGCGACTTTCACTCCGTGATAACCCTCTGCTCGCATATCCAATCGCTCTCAACTGGCCCTCCTGTTCTTGGCACAAAACTGCACCAAGTCCAGTGGTGCTGGCGTCAGTGTGCAGTACATAAGGTTTCTGAGGATCTGCAAAACCTAGCACAGGGGCGGTGGTAAGTTTTTCGATTACAGTCTCAAATGCTTGTTGGCAAGCAGGGGTCCATCGTTCCCCAAAGGGCTCTTTTGGGTCTCTGTATTCTGATCTTTTTGTCACTTTAGCTCTCTTTTGGGAAGGTGGGTAGCCAGAGGTTAGCTCATGGAGGGGCTTCACAATATTGGAGTAACCTTTAACAAACCTCCTATAGTACCCAGCGAACCCGAGGAAAGATCTTAATTCTCGCAGGCTCTTAGGGACGGGCAAGTCTTGAGAGCAGCAGTTTTTTTCTGGGTCAGTTTGTACTCCAATTCTAGACACCACATGACCAAGGTATCGGACTGATGTCTGAAAGAAGACACACTTTTCTGGGGAGAGTTTGAGGCCAAATTCTTTGAGACGGGATAGCACCTTCATCAACCTCTCTTCATGTTCTTCAAGGGTCTTGGAGAATATGATCAGGTCATCAAGAAAAACCAATACTTCCTTCAAGTGCATGGCCGCCATGCATTTCTCCATTAGCCTTTGGAACGTACTAGGTGCGTTAGTCACTCCTTGAGGCATCCGATTAAACTCCCAGAAGCCGAGTGGACACACAAAAGCTGTTTTTGGCTTATCTGCCTCTTCAACCTCTATCTGGTAGAAGCCAGATTTTAAATCGAGGACAGAAAACCACTGAGAGCCATTGAGTGCACAGAATGTGTCCTCTAGCTTTGGGAGAGAATACGCATCCTTTATGGTCTGGAGGTTCAACCGTCTATAGTCTATGCACAGGCGGACTTGGCCATTTTTCTTCCTCACAACCACGATTGGTGATGAAAATGGAGACTCTGAATCTCTGATGACTCCTGCATCAAGGAGCTCCTGGATGTGGTTTCGAACGGCCTCAATATCCTGAGGGTGGATTGGTCGTGCGCGCTGTTTGAAAGGAGTGTCGTCTGAAAGTTTTATATGATGTGTCACGTTGTCTGTTCGGCCAAAATCTGCATCATGTTTTGCAAACACGTCATGCATGTTATTTAGTTTCTCTGTGATGCGTTCTTTCCACACAGGCAGGATAGGGGACTCACCGAAATTAAAGCTCAGAGTGGACTTTTGGGAGGGCTCCGCTTCCGCCGTCTTTTTGGATGGTTCAGCTGACTCTGCATTGTGCTGCTTTAACAAGATGGTCTGGTAGGTAAACATTTGGGCTATTGTGCTCTTTGGGGGAATGACAACATCATGATCAGACTCATTACAAATTATGACTGGTAACTTATAGGGTCGCCGGAGGGGAAGATCAACCAGGCTGGCCTTTACAAGCAAGCCACCCGGCAAGGAGGGTAAGTTTGGGTGTTCAATCAGAACAGATTTCTCATTCTGGAATCCACTAACAGGGGAAACTCCCTCAAGTACGACAGTTTGGCCAGCTGGAACAATTTGAGCACTTTTCCCCAGTAATTTCACAACACCTTGGGGCTCAGGATGGGTTGTTTGGTTGTGTCTAACTTCAAGTACTTTAAGGACTGCTCGATAGCCATGTGGGATAGGCTGATGTTTAACCCCAGATTCGGAACAGATGTTTGTAAAGGACATCAAGGGTGTTGGTGTCTATAAGCACAAGGGGTTCTGTAATGGTGTTAAGATTTGGGACCACTAATGCAAGTGTGTTTACTTCAATTGGTACTCCAACAAACTCTTTTGGGAAAGTTACAGCTAGTTCAATGTACCCCAAGTAGGGGACAGACTGTCCTGCTGCCCCTTCTACCTCTAAGAGGTCATGGAGCGGTTTAATCTCCTGTCCTGAGAGATGTCGTTCATAAAATGACTGTGGAATAGTTGTTACTTGTGAGCCTGTGTCGAGCAAGCAGGTAACTTCTTGATCTTTTATATTCACAAAAGCCGTACTTTTCGTACCGATGAGTCCTTTAGGAAACTTGAATGGGGGACTACTGTCTGATTGTTCAATGCTGGTGCATGCTTGTGAGTTGACTATGAGGTTTAAAGCTGAGGGACATTGATTTGTCTCAGCCCCTGTATGTCCTGCCACAGGAGCCGTTAGTCGTTTAACTGTGAGCTGGGGTTAGCTTGCATTTCCCACTCACTTAATCTCTTCTCCAACTGTTTTCGTTTTTCAGCCACCAAAGCAGGATTGGGAGCTTCAGTACATGTGGAGGAGATATGCCCATCCTCTCCACACTTAAAGCAGTACCAGGGCCGGGGTTTGTTCATCTGCTTTATTCTTATCTGGGTTTGCATGGTTGCATTTGTTTTGTCTGGTGTTCGGCTCTGCGGTTTCTGTGCGGTTCCTTTTCTATCTTTCTTTTTCTCTGCCATGAAAGAGGTCAGCTGGCTCTGCAGGGTAGCAACCTGCTTCACAAGGTCTTCAATGGCACTGGGACAAACCTGTGGTTTCTCCTTTGGGTCTGCGCATGCACATGCACTCTGAGACTGAACTTGGACTCGTTTGGTAGCACCTATATGTTTCCTCATGCGGCTGGCTTTGGCTTGCTGCCTGTCTTCCTCTGTGCGCAACATCAGCAGGAGCTCTGCAAATGAAGGCGGGTGACTTCTCGCCTGTTCAAGCTGCAGAGTAGAGAGCAGAACACTGTCCCAACACCCTATACAGAACTGCTTTAGAAGGTGTCTGTCAACTTCTCCTGGTGCAACCCCACCCCTTTTTACTACAAGGTTTAATGCTACCTGCAGCCGATGAAGGTAAGCGGAAGCAATCTCCTCTGGATTCTGAAACGTGTTTAAGAAACGTGCAAAAAGGTCTTCCCCATCCTCAACCATGCCAAAAGCCGAATCAAGTAGCTGCAGGAAAGCTACAGGGGGTGAATTGGGCCGTAATACTTGGACCACATCAGCTGCAGGTGGAAGCAAGCTCTCTACAATCTTTCTGGTGATCTGAAGGAGAAGTATGTTAGGATCATTTAGCAGCAGTTCAATATGGGAGCGCCAGGTGTCATAATCGGTTTCGTTATTGGGCCTGGGAGTCTTTCCAGAGAAGGAGCGGAGCCTTAATTGGGGCTGAAAGCAAGGGCTGATTGCTTCGCTCCTTACAATGTGTTCAACCACAACCTTTTGAACTTCTGGGGGATTCATGTCATTTGCTGAAAGTGAAGGGGCTGTACCCACACTGTTGGTTGGGATGGTGCCAGGGGGAGGAAGGCCATCATTTCTGTGAGCGGTGTCTGAGGATAAGACAGGGGGGTGCTGTTCAGTGGAGGTAATGGTCAGCTGGGTCTCAGTGGGGGTTTCAGCATGGGTAAGAGGAACTTCCTCTGATAGAGAGCTCATTGCTTCAATATCTTTACTAATCTGGGACATCACTGTTTTAAGCACACATCCGTACTCAGCACCGCTAAGTTTGGCTAAGGCCTTAAGTTCTGACAGGTAAGTTTTGGTAATATTACCACTGACTTCACCTTGGTACGCACTGCTCCAAGCTCTGATGTTGTAAACAACAGAGGGGTCATTTTGCAAGGCATATTTGTATGGCAATATTCCACTTAGTGTTCCTAGAGCTGTGTCATGCGTATACTCAACGATCAGGTTTTGGTAAAATTCAGATTCATCCTCATCAACTAAAATGGTTCTTTTGATAGACCCATATTCTTTAAGGAAGTCAATAACCTGTCCATCTTGGTCCCCTGCTTGTGTTAGCCCACTAACAATAACTGCATTTGGGATTTTAACACCACACCTCTGTACAAAGTCCATATTGGACATGTGTTCAATATTGATATTCAAACCAATTGGCTCCTGGCTGGCTCGCCAGAACTGTAACCCTTTTTACGATATGGTAACAGGGTAACAGGTAATTAGTTATCCTTAACAGTATTTGGACCAGTAACAGAAGATGCTAAATCTTTAAGAGCCAGTGGTTTGACATCAATAAAGACAGGAAACAGTAATTTGTGTTATTGTGATCACTCTTTGTTTAACAAAAGGAACAATAACAAACAGTGTAACAATTTAGTTCAGAGAATGTACATACAGAAATAAGAAAATAATAAAGCCGGCATAAGTTTCCCTTAAAACAAAAGAAATAAAACCCAGTTCCAAAAATAGTCTTATTGCTCGTTGGGGCCCTTTTTTCTTTGGTTGAATCAGTGTCGTGACAGTATCAGTATGCCAGTGCTCGTGGATCCTACCACACAATCCGTGAAGAAGGGAAAGTGAGACTGCACATAAACTTATGCTCGTGGGTCCGTGGCTCGCCACCCAACGTAAGCTGGGAATCCAACATCCAATCCCAATTCAACCGGAAGGCTTCAACTCCAGGTCGAGCGTGACTTCCGATCCATGTGCGTCACTGGAATGAATCTGGCAAAAAAAACCTGACCTTTGAGTCAATGAGTGGGTCTCTCTAAATTGGCTGTCTGATCAGCGGCAACCGTCTGCCGATCGCGCTCTCTATAAAGTGTAAACATGACAACATAGCCGTCATCATATGTTTAACATCCTCATTAATTAATGAAATCCCGTTGGAGGGGATATTTATGTTTCTTACCCTATGGATGGTAATTAAATTGGAATTCAGATAGGCAACGAACAGCCATGCAGTCTTTCAGTCAGGAAGTAGCTAACAGGAAGTCAAGGCGGAGCTCGATTGCCTGAAACTTTGGAGTTCAGTGATTGGTCAGCTCCTCACAAAAAGGAGCATGGGAATTGTGGTGCGAACAGTTTTTTCAAGGGGAAAATCGCTCTTTTTCTATCTTCTTATGCATTTGATCACTTATTGTAGATGATGTTTTTTTCTTTTTTTTTCTCTAATACATAGAAAATGTACTTTGATTAATTAGCTTAAAACATTTATCTCAAGACTCAGTTAACTTTAAGAAAGGGATTATTATGCCAAGACTTCGTTTTAAGACCTGGTTACATCTTCCTTTGTGCAACTGAGGAGGTATAATTGATCCTATATCCCACTTCTGGGTGAATCTTGCTTAAGTTACTGGGCAAAACCCAGTATGCTGGCACATCAGTGACAGTCTTTGTGCCACGAATTCGAACTGTTGCCTCCAACTTAAACAAGAGAGCACCTACATGAGTACAGGTCTCAGCTATCCCTGCCATGCAGGTACAATGGGCACACTCCACCTTCCCAGCGCTGCTCACAATGACCCAGGGCTTTAGAGGAGGCTCATTCAATCGCTGTGAGTGCATAACCTGTGTACATACAGAACAACAGTAAATGAAAAGAGCAGTGGTCACAAGTATTATATATATTTGGGTCCTGTTGCTAATTTCACATAATTTTTTTTAAAGGTTTTCATTTAATGAAAAAGTAGCCTTATTAAATAAACTATTATTTATAAGCTCTCTTTTTTCCTTCTTGGGCCTGAAATGGAGGAATTTTGGTCAATATTGATAATTAAACAATATTTTGCTAAATGTGCTAAAACCTTGCCTAGTTTAGGCCCGTCATGGATAAATAATGATGACAATAAAACGATCAATACTATTTAGGGCAGATAGGCTAGATAGTATGCACATTGGGAGGCAGGAAAATTGTCCATCTGAATGGGCAGATAAATCACTGGCTCACTCGATTCTTAAATTATTCGTTCAAAACCTTATTCATTCAAGGAACGAGACAGTGTTTTTAAAAAAAGATAATTTAACGAACACATTTTTACATTGTTGTATATAATATATAGGTCATTTGTGATCGCGCACGCAGGCCTGTATATCACGCACATTAAATATTGTGTAAAGATGTGTGTTTCACTAATCACAGGTAGGTAAGCAAGATGATACTCACCTTTGTACGGACGACGGTGTTTTCACAACTCAACGATTTGTACGCTTCCAAGTCATGGACCCAGCCATTTGTGAACTGAACGTGGGCTTCCATAGATTTAAAATTACGAAATTGAGCCTCGGTATAAGCACTCACACCACATACTAAATATACAAAAATATCTGGAAAAGTCAGAGGAGGTAAATCGTCGGGGTCTCGAGTACATTCTCTTGAAGGCACCTCATATGGATCCAGATTTCCGATCAATGCCATCTTTTCCAGGTACCGTTTTCTTGCGTCCGGTAGAAGTTTGTCTCTATATAGTACATTTCGTTAATTTAATCCACTTTTCAACATTGTTTTGATAAATTTTTGTGTGGCCTCACAAAATGGTGGCGCCCTCCTGTTTACGTCCCAGAATGCACTGCGTTGTGACGTCGGTTGCCAAGCTCTATAAATGTATGAATTTCTGTCATAATGGTTATTTTCCATACACTGAATGTTATAACAAAGGTAATAAAGAGTTATTGTTATTAATTAAGTCTCTTCCCGGCTCAGACTGCAAAGGTTAAAGCTTATGGGTATTTTACTTGTCACTGTTACTTGAAAACCCCAAAGACTCATGAGACGAACTAATCAATTATCTTTCCGGCTCAAGACTGCATTTACTGAAACAGGTGAACTACTAGACTAATTACTAGGGATGCACCGAATCCAGGATTCGGATTCGGATTCGGCCGAATACTGGGCTTTTTGACAGGGTTCGGTTTCGGCCGAACCTTAGGTTTTTTTTTTTTTCACCGAACCGAACCCTAGGCCTGCGCTACGCTGGTCGACGTCACGCAGCCGTTAACTGCTTGAAGGTGTTTACATGAGGAGGAACAAGGCCCGATAGTTCGCTCTAAACTAAACTGTTCAGGAATCTTGAGCTGCTGGGACGATTTATACCGTAGCAATACACAGCCAGCCAGTCACATCGGGTGCTGATGCTGTAGAACCTCCAGAGGTGGCAGCATCAGCTGCAGAACCTCCAGAGTTGTCAGTAGTATCCACCTGTGAACTTCCTGCCTGTCCTGTCATGGCCATTGAGGCCATCAATGAACTCACTGCCTGTCTTGTCACAGCCACGGAGGCCGCCCACGAACTTCCTGTCTGTCCTGTCACAGCTATGGAAGCCATCTATGAACCCCTCGTCCTGTCCTGTCACAGCTATGGAGGCCATCTGTGAAATATCTACCTGCCCTGTCATGGCTACGGAGGCCATTTGGGAACTTTCTACCCGCCTTTTCTCTGTTCTCTGTTTTAGTCCTAACTGACCAGACTTGCTCCCCTGTGCCATCGACTCCACAGTGGTGGTCCTCTGCTCCATCCTTGTGGGCTTCTGTCCCATCTGCTCGGCTATGGTGGTCCTCTGCTCTGCCCTCGTGGGCATCTGTCCCGTCTGCTCAGCTGTGATGGTCCTCTGCTCTGCCTGGTAGGCTCCGGTTCCATTTGCTCCACCCTGGTGGGCTTCTGCTCCTCCTACTCCACTCTGGTGGGATCCTGCCTTGCCAGTCTCAACCTGGCTCTCTGCTTTGCCTGCTCCTCACTGGTGCTCTTCAACTCTGCCCTGGCTTCCAGCTCTATGTCACGATCATCAGCTGGAGTGCCCATGAAGTCCAGTAAATGTCACACCACTCAGGACTATTGAATTTGCGGTCTGAACTCTATTTCCCATGATCCCCTAATAACCACCAGGTGTTCCCCATTACCATTCCCCTGTATATACCGTGTTTGGACTCTGAGTTGGGGGGAAGTCTTGCTTAGCCCATTCTGACATGTCTGAGCATTTTCCTAGTGTTTGTTCCTTCCGTGTCTGATGTTGGATTGTTTATACCGCCTGTGATTCTCTGTCACCTGTCCCGACCTCTGCCTGGTATCGTTACTTATTCTTGATATCCCTTGACACACTTGACGCTGTTATCTGATTTCTGCCTGTCTGACCATTCTCTAAATAATGCAATTGGATCCGAACGTCTCTGACTCCTTGTTACAGAATCTCAGACATGAACATATTTGATTTGCTTATTCCATTCATGTACAAATTCTAAAAATAAATTAAATAGTTACTTTGCTTAATCTTTTAAGTTACTATGTAATTAGATCCGGAAAAACCTATTGAAAAAAAATAGGCTGAATGTCAATGTTTATTTCTATTTTTTATTAGGGTTTCATTCAATTATTATTCTATAACATCTTGTCTATTATCTCATAAAATATCTAGGCAAAATTCACTTGTTTAGTGCAGAAAAATAGTGATTTATTTGCGGCAAGTAGAAAGTTCTCTCATGTTAAGAATGCTGTGTAGTTGCTTTCTCTTAATACCACAAAAAAAGTTAACCTATCAAAAAAAAAAAAAAAAACACAGAACATATATAATAAAGGTGTATCAGTGCACATTTCCCGCCAGTCCTGTGTAAACTATGGCACGCAAAGTTTTTTTTAATTTTATTATTTTTTTCATATTGTGAGATTGCAGAGCACAAGAAAACTATGCAGTCTGAAGCAGATGATCTTGCTTATCTCAATCTGCCCAGTTTAGGTGATGTCGGTGCCCAAAATGACATTTTAATTGATTATTTCACATCCAGACATGAAGGATAGGATGAAGAAGTTACTAAAGAGAAGCAGTCTGATGACAGTCTGTTATACTGTATGCACAGTTGCGCTGTGCTCACTTTTCTAAATGTAAACTACAAGGTACACTATTCGTGCTATCTAAAAAAAACAAGGGGTGATCAAAAGTTCAGAGACTATGCCCATCATGATAAACTATGGAAAACTTTCCTCTTCAGGTTAGTCTGGTAGTGTAATAATGTAGTATAGTGCTCATGACAGCAATCGTTAAGTAGAAGTAAAACCTGTCTGACTTCAAACACGTTTTTCCTCAAAATTCCATTCCAGAAAACAGTGCTGGTGTTCTGTCGATTTGTCCTACGCTGTCAGATTTTCCTACCTCCCAACAAAAAAGTGGGTAGTTCAATTCCACAACGAAAATTCTACTGTAAAGTTATGGTTAATTAATGTCTACACCTACCACAACCCTAATCATACCCTTACAGTACTGCAAATACAGTAATTATGTGTTATATTCGCGGTCGAGCTAAAAGGGATACAGTTACAGGAAACCAACAATAAATATTATTTTCTACCAATTAGATTGCGTTTTTATTAAAGTCTACACCTACCCCACCCTAAACCTATCCTTACAGTAATGCAGATACATTAAATATCATTGTTTAGCATGAGACAAAGGACGCGATATTGATGTGCGCGTGCGCAGTAAACCCGCGTAGGAAAATCTGACGGTAGGATAAAATGTCAGGACACCGGCCCTATCTAATAAGCGATATAAGCGGCTGCATAGGGCCCTTGTGGCCACTTCCAGTCCCTGTCACGAAAGCGAAACTAAAAAGGATGTGCGTGTGTGTCACGGGGTGACTTTGTAAGGGCGGAACGAAAAAACGACGGAGATTGCAGAAGGGAAAAGAGGCCTCGTGTTAATAACGGTGAGAGTACCCTAAACCATCGTACAGCAACAATATCCTTTGGAGTGAACTATCTGTGAGCCTTCTTGTGAGTTTGTGGCATAGTGATTGTGCGGCCCCACTGTGGAGGAGGATTGTGGGTGAGCCGGGACCAGTGAGCGAGAGCCAAAATTTGGGCTGTCGTGGCGGTGACGTTTTAAAGGAATATTCGTTGCATCAGTCCTGTACGATTTCCAGGACGAGTCTTGAGTCAGATGGGGTTGTGACCCTAAATTCACCAAGAGTGTGTGGAGTGCAGTGGGTGAGTCTTTGTCCGTTGCTGTGAGTGTATGCACTGGAAAATTGCAGTGTGGTGCTGTATTTGTGTCGTCAACAACCACCTTTCAGGCCTGACGAAACCCTGTAAAAGAAGAGAGTGCTGAGGCGGGCGAAGAAAACATCTCAAATTATATGCCGTCGACGACACCTTACCTTTCTTCTCTACGTGGCAGTGGTGAGAAACAATTTCAAGTAAAAACAGTGTGGATGTAGTGGAAGTACTATCGTTGAGGAGTTGGTTGCTGTAGGAGGAAATCAGCTGTGTGTGTGTGTATATTCTGCTGTGGAGTTCTTTAAAGGTTTCGCCCCTGTCTAGACCTGTTGCCCTGTTGGTTGGGAGAAAGAGGAGGAAAGCGTTCGACTCCCCAGTGTAACACACCCCGGAGGAAACGACTTGCCTGTGTGTGTGATACCAGCGGAGGCCGTGTTCGGCCCGGCGCAGCAGCAGCTGCCTATTCACATTCCTATCAGCAGTTGGTTGAATCCTCAGAAAAGGAACGCCTGACGTCTTTTCCTCAAGTGTCTGTGAGTTACATTCTCTTCCCGTTTCCCTGCAGATTCACCGTAAGCCTTTTGCCCGAAGCTAAAGCTAGCATATTGTGTTGTACACCCGCCTGTATGCCCAAGTGAAGCCCCAGTTACCTTTGATGTACTTACCTTATGCCCCAAGCTAAAGCCAGCATATTGTGTTGTACACCCGCCTGTATGCCCAAGTGAAGCCCCAGTTACTTTGATGTACTTACCTTATGCCCAAAGCTAAAGCCAGCATATTGTGTTGTACACCCGCCTGTATGCCCAAGTGAAGCCCCAGTTACTTTGATGTACTTACCTTATGCCCAAAGCTAAAGCCAGCATATTGTGTTGTACACGCGCCTGTATGCCCAAGTGAAGCCCCAGTTACTTTGATGTACTTGCCTTATGCCCAAAGCTAAAGCCAGCATATTGTGTTGTACACCCGCCTGTATGCCCAAGTGAAGTCCCAGTTACCTTTGATGTACTTACCTTATGCCCAAAGTTAAAGCCAGCATATTGTGTTGTACACTCGCCTATATGCCAAGAGAAGCCCCAGCTGTCTTGTCTATAGACTTACCTGTGTCCTGAGTAAAGAACCAGCGGCCCCTCTGTCCACAGTCTGTGCCCAAGTCCTGTTATGTCTACCTGTATGTTCTTGTGCAGAACTAGTGGGGCCCTTTGAAGCATCTACTCACACGTTGACCCGCCACTCAGGATATAGAAACCGCGGAGCTTCCCCGTATGCTTCCCAGTACGGTGTCAGTCGGATCCCGTCAGCCATTGTACGCTCCACTTTCATCGGGACGACCGGGAGTCCAAATCCGCTGGGCCGACTCGGAGTTGCCGCGAGTAGCAGCAGGTATCCACCGTGCATTCACATTTCAAATACTTACCACTTGTGTTTGTCACGTCCAGGAAAGGAGGGGGCCCTGGACAGTCGCCCTGTAAGCCAGAACAAGGGACACTGGTGAATAAGCTGATTGTTGATATAGCCCAAAGGAAAAAGGAGTGAAGGGCTCACCTGAGATCTCCCGTGACGGAGCTTAAGAGACCCGAGACTGTTATTCCCCAATCTGAGAATTGGATTTTAGCTTCCCTTCTCCCTTCCACAATAACCTTTTTTTTTAGTAATTTAATAAAGTGGTTTTAATATTTAATTACTGGTTTTCTTGTGTGTCTGGTCATTGGGGTGTTCTTGGGACCTCCTCGAGGTGGAAACAAGGGAGGGCCGTGACTCACGACACCTGTGGTCCGCTCCGACCTGTGACAGATTTTTGGCGTAGTCGGCAGGGTTCCACCTCGGGTTGAGCGACCAAGGTCCCCCAATGGCCGACCACGAGTTGCCAGAGGCCCTCCCCCGAGTCGTGCCAGTGTTCATGGGGAACCCCTGGATCCAGAAGTATGGCGGAACTGAGTCTGAGGTACAATTAGCCGAATGGAAAGCTCAGATTGAATACTTGGCCGGGATCCAAGGGTTGAGTGCGGCACAGCAGCTGCAGTTTGTTCTAAATTCTCTAGAGGGGGAAGCACGGCGGGAAGTCCAGGCCGCCCCAGAGGCCGTCCGAGCCACCGCTCAAACCGTCTTCCAGTTCTTGACGGAACAATATGGTGATACCACCCCAGTAGCTGTCCTTAGATCCCAGTTCTTTAACTGTAAACAAGGCCCCCGACAACCTATCAGAGCTTTTGCATTGCGACTACGAGAGCAGTTCACGAGGCTACAAGGACGCCAAGATCATGGTCTCGGGGATGGAGAGACCTTGCTGAGAGACCAATTTCTGCTGGGGTTGAGAGAAGGCCCAGTACGTCAGAGCCTGCGAGTGCAGTTCCGAAGAGACCCGGAGCTTACATTCGAGGACCTGAAGAAGGAGGCGGTGGCCCTGGAGATCGATCAGGCCGAAGTAAAAGATCCCCCTGTGTGTGCGGCCATAAGTGGTACTGCAATGGCTGTTCCAGCAGCAGCCGACTGGAAACAGGCCCTGAAAACGGAGCTCCTCAAGGATGTCCGTGAACAAATAACAGAGTTATCTAAAACCCTTTTGGAGGTGCGACTCGGCACTTCGAGGCAAGAGGAAGGGCCGACCCCCCGAGGCCGTGTGTATTCAGAGGGTGGCCAAGACCTAGGAAGGCGGTCTAGCCGACCTGACCGCCCTCGATTTGAGTGGGATGAACAGGGGCGACCGATTTGTAACCGTTGCGGAAAACCTGGCCACTACAGTCGACAGTGTGGTCCCCGAAGAGGCTCGGAGGGGGGTTTTTAGGTCGACCGGCCACAGTGGGTCGTGTGGTCGGGACCCCCTTAGTTGACCCATCCATAGAAGCTGGCTCGAAGGACAAGATGATTGGGCATAGCCCTGTAGTGGAGGTCCAAGTGTGTGGCATCAAGGTGCAATGTCTCGTTGACACTGGATCGCAAGTCACCCTATTTTCTGAGAGTCTGTCACAAGAGCTGTTTGGGAAACAGAATGTGCAAGGCACAGAGGTCCCCTGGCTTACCCTGAAGGGAGCAAATGGGTTAGACATCCCCTATATTGGCTACAGATTAGCGGATTTGGAAATTCACGGAATTGTTGTACCCCAGAAAGGAGTGATCATCGTCCAAGACCACTGCTTGGGAACTCATAGAGCCCTCCTAGGTATGAATGTCCTCTCGGAGTGTTGGGAGGAATTATTTCGGGTTAAGCCCGTTCAGAGAATACCGCCTGCAGAACGACAAGAATGGGAACGTGTTGTGGCTGATTGTCGCCGGATACAGATGACCAGGGTCCGGAGGAACCGGGAAGAGACTGGTCGAGTAGCTTGTCGCTACCCACTGTCCGTACCGGCCCGGAGTGAGGCCATAGTATGGGTAAGGGTCCCCCAACAGGAACACGGGCCAGAAGGCTGGGTACTGGTAGAGCCCCATTTGGATTGTCAAAGTGTGGAAGTGGCCCGAGGACTGGCGGTGATCCGACGAGGACGAGTTCCGGTCAAGGTACGAAACGAGAAGCCCTGTGCCATACATCTACACAAACACCAAAGTTTGGTAAGAGTAACAATGGTGGAGCCCCATCAAGTGCGAGAAGAAAGGGACGTGAGCTTCCGCCAGGTATGCCCTACAGTGGTTGAAGTGGGCCTGACCCAAATAGACTCGCCCTCCAGGAGGGATGGGGAAGAGGTGCCCGGCCATCTATCGGGTGAATCCCTACGAGGAGAGGAATTGGAGCAGACTCAGACACATAAACTACAGGAACTTCTAAGGAAGTGGCAGCACGTCTTCTCTGCCCATGATGAGGATTATGGATGTACGAATATAGGGAAACATCGGATCCCCACGGAGGAAGCTGGACCCAGTCGCGAGAGATCGCCCGATACCACCTACTTTATATACTGAGGTTCCGAGTCTGCTGCAAGGTATGCTCGACCAGGGGATCGTTCGAGAAAGCAGCAGCCCGTGGGCGGCTCCTATTGTACTGGTGCAGAAGAAGACAGGGGCTTGGAGGTTTTGTGTCGACTACCGGAAACTGAACCAAGTGACTAAGAAGGATGCCTTTCCATTACCCAGAATTGAAGACTCACTCGCCAGCTTGACAAAATCAGCTTGGTATTTCACGTTGGATTTGGCCAGTGGATATTGGCAGGTACAGGTGGACGAGGCAGACCGGGAGAAGACCGCTTTCACGACCCCGTTTGGTCTTTTTGATTGGACCGGATGCCCTAACGCCCCCGCCACGTTCCAGCGGCTCATGCAACGGTGTTTGGCAGGTCAGTTGATGGAGTCCACACTTGTATGTCTTGATGATGTGATTGTCTATTCCCCAGACTTTGAATCTCATCTGCAACATCTGGAGCAGGTCTTTCAGGCAATGGAGAGGTATGGGTTGAAGCTCCAACCAGACAAGTGCCACCTGCTGCGGAGAGAGGTCAAGTTTTTGGGCCACTGTGTGAGTGCCGCGGGGGTTTCTGTGGACACGGAAAAGGTATCAGCAGTACGAGGATGGAGTCCCCCAAAGACAGTGAGGCAAGTGAGATCATTCTTGGGTTTTGTACGATACTATCGACGGTTTATTAAAGATTTTTCTAAGATCGCAAAGCCCTTGAATCAGCTGCTGTCCGGGACGGGACGCCCTCGAGGCCGCGGGTCCCCTGCCATTACGTGGAGTCCTGAGTGTGAGGCTGCCTTTCAACAGCTGAAGCAGGAGCTGTTGCAAGCTCCAATTTTAGCCTACGCGGACTTCACTAAACCCTTCGTTCTTTATACAGATGCCAGCAACCTCGGCTTGGGGGCTGTGCTAGCCCAACGGCAGAAGGGAGTGGAACGGGTTGTTAGCGGCTTACCACGACCAACTGGGGCATCAAGGACAGGAGAAAACGGTGTCCCTTCTGCGCCGACACTTCTACTGGCCAGGATTAGAGGCATCAGTGCATGCTTTTATCCAGGCCTGTCCCCGATGTACTCTATTTAAATCAAGGCAAGAGGCCAGAGCACCGATGGTCCCCATAAATGCAAAAGCCCCTCTCCACATTGTAGCTGTGGACTTCTTGACGCTGGGCGACCCATGGACCGTTACCAGAACATTCTTGTGGTCACTGATTTGTTCACGAAGTACGCTTGGGCTGTTCCTACCTCAGATCAGACGGCTAATACCACTGCCACGGCATTGTGGAGGGCTGTCTTCCTGCATTCGGACCAAGGACCCAACTTTGAGTCTCGAGTGATAAAGGAACTGTGCCAACTGTATGGGTGTACGAAGACTCACACTACTTCCTACCATCCCCAGGGTAACGGGGGGTGCGAGAGGTTTAATCAGACCCTGTTGGGCCTATTGGGCACATTGGACCGGGATCACCAGAACGAGTGGGTGAGTGCCTTGCCAACTTTAATCCAGGCATACAATAACAGCGTACACAGTACTACAGGGTATGCCCCTACTTATTTAATGTTTGGCAGACATGTGCGGATGCCAACAGATCTGATGTTGGGGACAGCAGTGGCCGAGGAAGAGGTGAGCCTGACAGAGTGGGTGGGCCGTCACCATCAACGCCTCCATTTTGCTTATGAGCAAGTCACCAAGCGGATACGAGTGGCCGGAGATAAGAACAAGCGGCTATATGATCGGACGGCACGAGAGGCCCCCCTACTCCCTGGAGAAAGAGTACTGGTACGGAACCACAGGCGACAAGGAAAAGGAAAGTTGAGTGACTGGTGGGAGACCACTCCATATGTGATCCAAGGCCAGCAGCGTTCTGGGCAGCCTGTGTACACGATTTACCCAGAAGGGAAGGCCGGGCCGGACCGAGTGGTCCACCGCAACATGATCCGCCCCTGTCCAAATTATCCTAGCCCCGTGGAGGAGGCTCCAAAAGAGCCGGTGCCCGTAGCCCCGTGGGTTGGGGGATGGGCTGTGGTCCCAAGGGGCCCTGTGATTGTGCCCGCCCGAGTGGTCCCAAGGGGCCCTGTGGATGTGCCTGCCAGAGTTGACCCTGCTTCGCCACCTCGGCGGTCCCAGCGAGAGAACCGAGGATGCCCCCCTGCACGTTACGGTGAGTGGGCAGAAAGACGTTCTAGGGACTAGAACGGATTGGCGGGGGAGAATGTCACGGGGTGACTTTGTAAGGGGGGAACGAAAAAACGACGGAGATTGGTTCCGCCCGGACCGTAATCCTCAAACACTGGATACTTCAGGGAAATCCGGGAAAAGAAATTAGGGGTTTATCGCTCGCAGGTGGTTAGACGAGCAGCGAGATCGCGGATTGGGCAGTATGAAGAGCAGGAGGAGGATAAAGAGGGCCTCAGAAGCTGCAGAGAGGAGGTCTTTTATTCCAGCCATTTCGGCGAGTGAGTTGGAGTGTTTGGGCGAGGGCAGCAGGAAGAAGGCGGAGGATATTGTTGGCTGGACGAAGACGGAGACAAGGATTCAGCAGAAACAGAAACTGGGCTGAGTATATTGGGATGTCTACTTAACTGTGAAAGACTTTATGGACATGTGTAACAAACTTTGAGTGGTTGGAAACAGGAAGACTCACTGGAAGTACCGCCAAAGGAGGCCCTTTCGACGGGTTATGTGACAGCTGGAGGAGTATCCAAGAGCTGGGAAGCAGAGGGGAAAAGAGGCCTCGTGTTAATAACGGTGAGAGTACCCTAAACCATCGTCCAGCAACAATATCCTTTGGAGTGAACTATCTGTGAGCCTTCTTGTGAGTTTGTGGCATAGTGATTGTGCGGCCCCACTGTGGAGGAGGATTGTGGGTGAGCCGGGACCAGTGAGCGAGAGCAAAAATTTGGGGTGTCGTGGCGGTGACGTTTTAAAGGAATATTCGTTGCATCAGTCTTCTACGATTTCCAGGACGAGTCTTGAGTCAGATGGGGTTGTGACCCTTAATTCACCAAGAGTGTGTGGAGTGCAGTGGGTGAGTCTATGTCCGTTGCTGTGAGTGTATGCACTGGAAAATTGCAGTGTGGTGCTGTATTTGTGTCGTCAACAAACACCTTTCAGGCCTGACGAAACCCTGTAAAAGAAGAGAGTGCTGAGGCGGGCGAAGAAAACATCTCAAATTATATGCCGTCGACGACACCTTACCTTTCTTCTCTACGTGGCAGTGGTGAGAAACAATTTCAAGTAAAAACAGTGTGGATGTAGTGGAAGTTCTATCGTTGAGGAGTTGGTTGCTGTAGGAGGAAATCAGCTGTGTGTGTGTGTATATTCTGCTGTGGAGTTCTTTAAAGGTTCGCCCCTGTCTAGACCTGTTGCCTTTGTTTGGGAGAAAGAGGAGGAAAGCGTTCGACTCCCCAGTGTAACACGCCCCGGAGGAAACGACTTGCCTGTGTGTGTGATACCAGCGGAGGCCGTGTTCGGCCCGGCGCAGCAGCAGCTGCCTATTCACATTCCTATCAGCAGTTGGTTGAATCCTCAGAAAAGGAACGCCTGACGTCTTTTCCTCAAGTGTCTGTGAGTTACATTCTCTTCCCGTTTCCCTGCAGATTCACCGTAAGCCTTATGCCCAAAGCTAAAGCTAGCATATTGTGTTGTATACCCGCCTGTATGCCCAAGTGAAGCCCCAGTTACCTTTGATGTACTTACCTTATGCCCCAAGCTAAAGCTAGCATATTGTGTTGTACACCCGCCTGTATGCCCAAGTGAAGCCCCAGTTACTTTGATGTACTTACCTTATGCCCAAAGCTAAAGCCAGCATATTGTGTTGTACACCCGCCTGTATGCCCAAGTGAAGCCCCAGTTACTTTGATGTACTTACCTTATGCCCAAAGCTAAAGCCAGCATATTGTGTTGTACACCCACCTGTATGCCCAAGTGAAGCCCCAATTACCTTTGATGTACTTACCTTATGCCCGAAGCTAAAGCTAGCATATTGTGTTGTACACCCGCCTGTATGCCCAAGTGAAGCCCCAGTTACTTTGATGTACTTACCTTATGCCAAAAGCTAAAGCCAGCATATTGTGTTGTACACCCGCCTGTATGCCCAAGTGAAGCCCCAGTTACTTTGATGTACTTGCCTTATGCCCAAAGCTAAAGCCAGCATATTGTGTTGTATACCCGCCTGTATGCCCAAGTGAAGCCCCAGTTACCTTTGATGTACTTACCTTATGCCCCAAGCTAAAGCTAGCATATTGTGTTGTACACCCGCCTGTATGCCCAAGTGAAGCCCCAGTTACTTTGATGTACTTACCTTATGCCCAAAGCTAAAGCCAGCATATTGTGTTGTACACCCGCCTGTATGCCCAAGTGAAGCCCCAGTTACTTTGATGTACTTACCTTATGCCCAAAGCTAAAGCCAGCATATTGTGTTGTACACCCACCTGTATGCCCAAGTGAAGCCCCAATTACCTTTGATGTACTTACCTTATGCCCGAAGCTAAAGCTAGCATATTGTGTTGTACACCCGCCTGTATGCCCAAGTGAAGCCCCAGTTACTTTGATGTACTTACCTTATGCCAAAAGCTAAAGCCAGCATATTGTGTTGTACACCCGCCTGTATGCCCAAGTGAAGCCCCAGTTACTTTGATGTACTTGCCTTATGCCCAAAGCTAAAGCCAGCATATTGTGTTGTACACCCGCCTGTATGCCCAAGTGAAGTCCCAGTTACCTTTGATGTACTTACCTTATGCCCAAAGTTAAAGCCAGCATATTGTGTTGTACACTCGCCTATATGCCAAGAGAAGCCCCAGCTGTCTTGTCTATAGACTTACCTGTGTCCTGAGTAAAGAACCAGCGGCCCCTCTGTCCACAGTCTGTGCCCAAGTCCTGTTATGTCTACCTGTATGTTCTTGTGCAGAACTAGTGGGGCCCTTTGAAGCATCTACTCACACGTTGACCCGCCACTCAGGATATAGAAACCGCGGAGCTTCCCCGTACGCTTCCCAGTACGGTGTCAGTTGGATCCCGTCAGCCATTGTACGCTCCACTTTCATCGGGACGACCGGGAGTCCAAATCCGCTGGGCCGACTCGGAGTTGCCGCGAGTAGCAGCAGGTATCCACCGTGCATTCAAATTTCAAATACTTACCACTTGTGTTTGTCACGTCCAGGAAAGGAGGTTAGCCAGAACAAGGGACACTGGTGAATAAGCTGATTGTTGATATAGCCCAAAGGAAAAAGGAGTGAAGGGCTCACCTGAGATCTCCCGTGACGGAGCTTAAGAGACCCGAGACTGTTATTCCCCAATCAGAGAATTGGATTTTAGCTTCCCTTCCCCCTTCCACAATAACCTTTTTTTTTAGTAATTTAATAAAGTGGTTTTAATATTTAATTACTGGTTTTCTTGTGTGTCTGGTCATTGGGGTGTTCTTGGGACCTCCTCGAGGTGGAAACAAGGGAGGGGCGTGACTCACGACACCTGTGGTCCGCTCTGACCTGTGACATGTGCATTCAAACACAATTTCAATTACAGCAGTTTAAGAGTAGCTGTGGCTCTCTGATACATAAAAATTAGGCAGCATTCAATATTCAGGCTGTAATAAGTATGCACACTATAATAAGATGGAGGGGCGTAGATTACACGGTGGACACAGGGTATGTGCCCCCCCACCCCCCACACTTTCACGGGAACCCCCCCCCCACACTTTCTCAGTCAATTGCGTTTGCATAGAGGATTTCAAGAGCTGGTGTGAATAAATTAAGATTTAAACTCAATGAGACAGGATAGTCTGCGCATGACCTGGTATTGCATTCGGACCCAGAAGAGGAGATGAACATCACAGAGCGCTAAACACTCTCGTACAGATTGTGTTTAATTCATACTCGAAGTTGGAGGGTGCTCTCTCGCAGAAACTCATACAAGGAAACTCCTAAAATGGGCAACAGTGTCCAACTATCACTGTATGAAAACAGTTTTCACAGAAAAAGAGACACTTTTGGAAACACAAAGATATTAACAAACAATTGTGACAATATGGTTTTTCCAAGTCATCTCCAGCAGGTGATAAATAAAGTATATGAACAATGCTATTATTACAGTATAGAATCTATTCTGCCTTATTACATGATACAAATGTTTGTAGTATATAAACAAATCATTATTATTTGTTATTGTCCAGCAGTTAATAGATTTCTAAGCCAATTAAAATTTTTAAGTTGCCTATTGTCACATCCACACAAGGAGAGGAGAAGACGGGTAAGTATTTTCGTGAAGCTTTATTAACATAGGACTTTAACAGAGCAGGTAAGTGTGGTCACAGACGGTGAATCTTCAAGCACTGATCAATAGGTGAGTTCAAGCACAAAGCTAGGCCAGACAACAAAGAGTCACTTCCCTTAATCGCTGTGTCTGAATCTCCACAGAGTCACAATACGGTCCACAAGGAGCAGGCAGAAGATCCACTAAGAGTGTCCATGCAATCTTGATTCCAGCCGGTGAGTGAGTGAGTGAGGTGAGTATTTAAAGGTGTGGTGATTGCTGGTGCAGGTGCAGGTAATTAGTATTCAGGTGACGGTTCACGTGAGCGGTGCATGGGAGATTGAGTGGATGGTGACTGGCAATGGTGACTGGGGCTGAGGGAACGAGCTGAGGGTGTGACACTACCCCCCCCCCCCCCCCACGGGTGACTCCAGGCATCCTAGAGCGGTGACGGGGACGACCACGACCTCTGGGAGCCGGGCGGTCCGGGTGTTGTCGGTGGAGAGGAGGTGGAATCTTCGAGGCGAGCCGGATCCAGGATGTCATTGCGTGGTACCCACGACCTCTCTTCGGGACCGAACCCCTCCCAATCTATGAGGTATTCCAGGTGGCCGTTCCGCCGCCGGGAGTCGAGGATCTCTTGGACCTGGTAGATGTTGTCTCCGAGGATCTCGGGTTGGTTTGGAGGGGGAGGCGGTTCTGGTACTGTGGAGGAAGGAGAAACTGGATCAGTGTGACGTTTTAGCAGTGAGACGTGAAACGTGGGTGAAATCCGGTAGCGTGGTGGTAGGTCCAGGCGGTAGGTGACGGGATTTATCTGAGAATGGATGGTGAACGGCCCTATGTAGCGGGGACTCAGCTTTTTGCAGGGCAGTCGGAGGCGGATATCCCGAGTGGAGAGCCAAACCTTGTCTCCAGGCAGATAGACGGGATTAGGCGATCTGCGTTGGTTAGCGGTCTCTGTATGCCTCCGAACTGCCCGTTGGAGATGGATGTGAGCTGAGTCCCACACCCTCTCGCTCTCCTGGAACCAGTGATCTACCGCGGGCACCTCAGAGACTTCTCCTGACCAGGGAAACAGCGGTGGTTGATAGCCTAAAACACATTGAAAAGGGGTTAAGCCTGTAGTGGTTTGGCGAAGGGAGTTTTGGGCATACTCAGCCCACGGCAGATACTGGCTCCAGGTATCCTGGTGTTGGGAGCAGTAAGTACGGAGGTACCGTGAGATTTCTTGAATCTTCCGCTCGGTCTGGCCGTTGGTCTGAGGATGATATCCAGAAGATAGACTGACGGATGTTCCGAGGAGTTGGAAGAACGCTCGCCAGACCCTGGAGATAAACTGAGGACCTCTGGAGGTGCAGGCTCCTCGAGGGTGGCGGCTCGAATTTCCTCGTCGATCTGCCAGAGGATGGGCGCGAGGAAAACGGAGGGTGGTAGAATTGAATCAGGCTTGTTGGTGTCTGGTTCTGGTGAGTACATACGGGACAGGGCATCTGCTTTAGTGTTCTTGTGACCGGGCTGATACGTGATCTGAAAATTAAAGCGAGCAAAGAAGAGTGACCAACGAGCCTGACGAGCATTGAGTCTTTTGGCGTTCTGCAGATATTGGAGATTTTTGTGGTCGGTGACAACAGTGAATGGAAACTGAGCTCCCTCTAGCCAGTGCCGCCACTCCTCAAGGGCGAGTTTAATGGCCAACAACTCACGGTCTCCGATTCCATAATTGCATTCGGCAGGAGAGAGTTTCTTAGAGAAGTACGCACACGGATGGAGTGAGCAAGGTTCACGAGACCTTTGGGATAACACGGCTCCAATGCCGTGATTGGCCGCATCAACCTCTACGACGAAAGGCTTGGACGGGTCAGGATGTCGAAGAATGGGTGCTGAGGTGAAGAGGTGTTTAAGATGGCTGAAGGCCTCTCGAGCTTGGGGTGTCCAGCGCAGCTGGCGCTGACCTCCTTTTAGGAGGGATGTTAGAGGAGCCGAGTGCAGGCTGTAGTTCTTGATAAAGCGCCGATAGAAATTGGCAAAGCCAAGGAAACGCTGGAGTTCTTTCACCGTTGTGGGCTCCGCCCAGTTGGCCACAGCATCTACCTTGGCTGACTCCATCTGAACTCCCTCCGCAGAGATCACGTATCCGAGGAAGGAGACGGTAGTGCAGTGAAACTCACACTTCTCAGCTTTTAGGTAGAGGTGGTGGTCTCGGAGTCGTTGTAAGACGTGGCGGACATGGGTTTGGTGTTCTTCTATGTTCCGGGAGTAGATCAGGATATCGTCTATGTAGACAATGACGAATTGGTGGAGATAATCACGGAATATTTCGTTCATGAAACTCTGGAAGATGGATGGACTGTTAGCAAGCCCATAGGGCATAACCTGATATTCGTAGTGCCCGGCAGGAGTGATGAAGGCAGTCTTCCACTCGTCTCCCTCTCGGATACGGATCAGATTGTAGGCACTGCGGAGGTCGAGTTTGGTGAATACCTTGGCTTCGCGCAGTTCCTCCAGAGCCGCCGGAACGAGTGGTAACGGGTAGGCGAACTTGACGGTGGCGTCATTGAGCACCCGATAGTCGATGCATGGTCGAAGTCCGCCATCCTTTTTGGGGACGAAGAAGAAACTGGATGCAGCTGGAGATGTGGATGGTCTGATGAACCCCTGATCGAGAGCCTCCTGGATGTATTCCTCCATCGCCACCTGCTCAGGACGGGAGAGTGGATATATTTTCCCATGTGGTAGCTTGGCACCTGGCAGCAGGTCGATACAACAGTCCCAGGGCCGATGTGGCGGTAATCGGGTGGCTTGTTCCTTGCTGAACACATCGGAGTAGGAGGAGTAAAAGGCAGGTCTTCCTATGGAGGTGGAGTGCAATTGAAGGTGCGGTGGCGCAGACTGTGAACTCTGGACTGGTGAACGGTGAATGTGACTCTGGCATCCCGGGTCCCATGCCTGGATCTCCCCTGTGCTCCAGTTGATTTGTGGGTTATGTTGGGCCAGCCACGGCCTACCCAGGACGACGTCAACGGTAGCGCGAGGAAGTACGAGGAGGGCCAGTTGTTCCCGGTGTCCGTGGGGCAGAACGAGTTGTAGCTCGTGTGTCCTTCTAGTTATTTTGCCACCGCCTAATGGTGATCCTTGGATGGTAGTGATACGGTAAGTGGTCTCATTCTGGATGATGGGTATACGGTGCTTGGCTACGAAGTGAGATGAAATGAAGTTGCTTGCGGCTCCGGAATCCACCAGGACATGGATGGAAAGATTACGTGAGTTAATTGTTATCTGGGCTTTGATATGAGGTATGTGAGATACAGATGGGGTAATTGAAACTGTACTCACCATTGGGCGAGGCGGACGGACCGGGCAGGCGTGGATCAGGTGAGTGGCCTCGCCACAGTATAAACACAGCCGCTCCTGGATGCGGCGTCTCCGTTCAGAGGCATCTAGGCGGTAGGAGTCGGTGATCATGGGTTCTTCCTGGTCTCGTTGGGGCGAGGGCGTTCTGGCCGATGGAGAGATGGTATATGAAGCCGGGGAGGCACAAGCCGAGAGGTGCTGAGCAACATTTATAGTTTTTCTAATGAATGTCTCTAGACTGACATTATCGTCGTAAATGACCATTTGCTTTCTGATCTGGGGTTTTAAACCTTTACGGTATGCAGCTAGTAGGGCAGTTTGGTTCCAACCACTGGTGGCGGCTAATGTCCGGAAACGGAGAGTGTAGTCGTGTATTTCAGCGGCTCCCTGGCGGAGATTTAAGAGTTCATCATGGGTTGAAAGAGGAGTTAGAGCCACCCCGAACACTTCCTGGAGGTGGGTGACGAAGGCGTCGAATGAGGATAGAACTGGACTCTGGGAGCTCCAAAGAGCCTCTGCCCATTGTAGCGCTCGTCCGGTGAGGAGAGAGATCACAAAGGCGACTTTGGTGGCCTCATTGGGGAATTTACTGGTATTTGCGTTGACGAACAGTGAGCACTGCAGAATAAACCCACTGCAGCCACTCGGTTCACCCGTATAGCACGTGGGACGTGCAAGGGGCGTGCTGTTGGTGGCGGAAGCACCAGTTTCGGTGGGTGGTGAAACTGACTGTAGTACTTGGCGGAGGGCAGTCACCATTTCGGTGAACGGGTCCGGAGCCGCTCCCTGAGCTGCAGCGTTAACATCCATGGGAGATATGAAGTTCTGTTTTTATGGGCTGGAATCCTGTCACATCCACACAAGGAGAGGAGAAGACGGGTAAGTATTTTCGTGAAGCTTTATTAACATAGGACTTTAACAGAGCAGGTAAGTGTGGTCACAGACGGTGAATCTTCAAGCACTGATCAATAGGTGAGTTCAAGCACAAAGCTAGGCCAGACAACAAAGAGTCACTTCCCTTAATCGCTGTGTCTGAATCTCCACAGAGTCACAATACGGTCCACAAGGAGCAGGCAGAAGATCCACTAAGAGTGTCCATGCAATCTTGATTCCAGCCGGTGAGTGAGTGAGTGAGGTGAGTATTTAAAGGTGTGGTGATTGCTGGTGCAGGTGCAGGTAATTAGTATTCAGGTGACGGTTCACGTGAGCGGTGCATGGGAGATTGAGTGGATGGTGACTGGCAATGGTGACTGGGGCTGAGGGAACGAGCTGAGGGTGTGACACCTATAGTATCCACTACCAGTCAAAAGTTTTTAAACAGTAAGATTGTTAATGTTCTTAAAGAAGCCTTTTCTGTTCACCAAGCCAGCATTCATTTGATCCAAAGTACAGCAAAACAGTAAACTTTTCACTGTTAACTGTTATTTTTAACATAAAAGAATGCATCAAGCTCGTAATTATGACTTCATGGTGGGAAATAGGATGTTTCCGATATCACGTGAAGGCAGGAGTACTCTCGCTCTCGCCCGGGATTCAAACCCCCAACCTTGCACTTGTTAACACAATGCTCTACCAGTTGAGCTACAGTAACTGTGCTTTGTAGCATCCATTTTTTATCATATAAAATGTTTCCCCACTTTTATGCCAGTAACAATCATATTTTAGTTTTTCATGAACATTTTGCATACTCTGTCTGAAGCTGATACTTTTTTTTGTTTTGTTTTTTGGCTATTGCACCTCTATGAAAATACCCTTTTTGTTGTTCTAACATATTGGCTGTGGATTTGCTGTCAATATTTCCTTTCTGGATGTTACCTCAGATGGCAGCATGTTACTTTATGAGTGAGTCATTGCTGCATTGATTAAACCAATTTCTTCAAAACACTATTTCGAGACATGTGAATGTCTTTATGAGTGAATCATTGACTTGCTCAAAACATGGATTCTTACAGGAACAACTCCATTTGGAACTGTTTTGTCCGAGCAAAAATAAAGAGTAAAGAGTAAGAGTAAAACAGGAGAAAATACTAAATTATTACTATATTACTACACTATATAGTAAAACGCAAGTGAACAGTAGCCTACTTTTTGATCAGTAATAATCAGGAAATAATAGATATTGAATAGATGTTTGCAGTTTTTTTTTTTTTTTTTTTGATTGTTGTTGTTTTTTGTTGTTGTTGTTTTTTGTCTTTTTATTCTCATTCCAAATGATCAGAAAAAAAGGGAAAAGTAGTACATTATTACTATATTACTGTGTCATAGTAAAATACGTCTGCCTATTATTTATCGGTTGACCAGCTATCTGCCCAATCAGGTATCTATGTGACACAGTTCGTAGTCCTTGAGAGTATGGTTCCTCTTATTCATTGCATGGCACAGTACAGAGCGCACCTTCTCCACACAGACTGCACCTGTATTGTCTGCCGGCCATGCATTAGAGTGTGCACAATCAGCAACAGCCCTCCTATGGACACTATGACCACGTTCACCTCTGCCACCCGCATACCTGTTGAGCAAAGGGTCGAAATGATCGCTTGTTTGTGCTTCGTGAACACTCTTGCCTTGCACGGCAGCACCATTGCGCTGCAAAGTAATGCGAGAAGCGCGTTCATTAGACGGCCGATCGTCATTTCCAAAAGGCAAATATTCCCCTTCAGAGTCAGAATCGGTGAACAACATTTGCAACACATCCTCGCGGTACAACTATGTATTAGCCATCTCGCGATTTTCTCTCATAGATCACACCATTTACACTCACGCTATGAAATGAATTGCTTCCGTATCAATGACATGGGAGCTCACTTCCTCTGCTTTTTCCTCGAACACTGTGAACAGAAACATGGCATAATGTTGGTCTAGAATCAAAGTACTACATGTCTGCCATCTAGTGGAAGGGAATACAAATAGGATATTACACCATATAATGAACTATAGTCTATTTTATTATGTATGACGTCTTGTCGCAATTTTGCGACTTTGGTGCACCGCGAACATGTATTTCGACAGAATCATTTGCATTTGAACTCACATGATGTGCTGCATGTTATCTTTCACGTCCACATCCCCAGTACCATCAGGCTACTTATTACTATTATCAACCCAAATTGGGTCAAATCAACCTAGCATCGCTACCCAACAGTCACAACCGATTGTTTGGATTGAAATAATAACCCAGCATTTTTTACATATGTACTATTAAAAGGTACAAAGTGTGTTAATGCTAAATCTTACAAATGTAAGATTGTTGTTTAGCATAATTGGTCATAGATATACTACAAAATATTAGAATAGGCACCCTTTATTTTCAATATACTTATATTAAAAATACTTTGCAATTCCCTAGGTTATTACCTCTTTATTCCCTAAATGTTGCAGATTCTTCTTTTATATATATATATATATATATATATATATATATATATATATATATATATATATATATATATATATATATATATATGCAAATTCTCACAGTCTAACAGTAATTAACCTTGAGTTACTTTATTCTCTAAGGCAAAACAACTGTACTGGCAAAAACAAATAGATAAGTCTTGTGGGCAGAGGAATTGTGTTTGTGAGCCTTTCAACAACAACAAAACATGTCAAAAATGTCTTTGTTTCATAATTTAATCTTTGTTCGCCCAGGATTGTGATTTAATTGGACATAAAGTTTCAAAGCAGTGATGTGGTATAATCAGTCAAGCCTTTAGGGAAAAAAATCAGCTCTACTTATTTAATTTATCATTGGCCTAAGGGTGTAGGACAGGTGTACGGCAGCCTCTTAGACATGTCCTGACAAGTGAGTGTTTTCTTCTCAGGCAATGAAATAAGATCCCAAGGTGTCATTATAAAAAAAACAATATTAATTGTAACATTACATCATGAGTGATTAGGGACGAACAGAAGCTGTCTTCAGTTGTTTGGAGAATTGTTATTTTGAACAACATTTAATGATTAGGAGTTTCTGTGAGACTTGACCCACAGGTACTGTACAATTGATGTGCATGGCTTGATTAACAAATAAATGCAAATTATAGTGAACTCAGAAAACTTTGCAACAAACAATTTCTGTAATCTTTCATTAGTTTTAATGAGAATTATTATTATTATTTTTTTTTTTTTTTGTAATAATCCTCAAACTTATTGCAGTGGACAAATTTTATGATATGTAAGGAACAATCACTTTGGTTCTCAGTGTTACAGCCAATACATACATACATACATATATATATATATATATATATATATATATATATATATATATATATACACAAACATACATACATACACTGCTTGTTGGGTAAAGACTGACTGACACATCAAGCCCTATTTACATAAGCACACACGCGTGCACACAAACACACAAACACACACACACACACAAACACACACACACACACACATATATATATAATGCACTATAAATCGGTGATAAAAGTGATAATGGTGTTATTGTGGTGACATTGCCACTAATTTTATTCAGCTTATGTTAATGTTGGTTTTAAATCAGTAGAGGGCGCTGGAGACCAGAACACTCAGTTGACATTGGCAGTAACAGCAAGTGAGTTAAGTATAGTTCTGCACTCAAAACAGACTGTAAAATGTACCAGTAAGACTTGTACCAATATTCTTTTCAATTCATTTCAACACCTAAGTGAAATTTCTAATGAATGTAACTAATAAATGAATGAATAAATAAATAAATAAGTTCCTTCTTTCCCACAACAAATAAAGTTGCATTTAGAAATTGCTTTCCTTTAAATCTACCATTCGACCTAAACTTTAAAATCTACTTTTCACATCGTGGTTAAGAAAGCTTTTCATTTGCTTATGTTGTCATACATTCTAATACATTAAATGTTTAAAACAGTAAAAAAACTGTTAAAAACAGTAAATCTCATACATGTAAATGTTCAGCAGGTTTGATTATTTTTTTCACAAACTATCATATGAAAATGACATTTTATGACTATTTAATGAGTATTTGAAACAACAGCCTTGGTGAATTTTGTCAAAGTTGATGTTAGAGCCTATAATTCTTTCATGTTTTTTTAGATATATTATTCATTAAAGTTAACACAATTGTTTAAAATATAAATACAAAGCCTGTATAAGCTAATTTCCTGCACAGAGCAGGACATGTTGCAAGAGAAAGAAACCAATCATTGACTTTAAGGCCCATCAATGAAGGGGATATGAGTTCTGTCAAAGTATCATAAGGATGTATGCCTGTCCTTGCGATAATTAGGACTCGCCATGGCTCACACAAGCCTAAAAAGGTAAACTGATTTTTCAGTTATACTGTAAGAACATATGGCCAAGAAAGACAATGTCTGGGGGACCTTTACTTGAGAAGGATAAAAAAGTGTTATAAGTGACTATAGGCTGTATATATTGTTAAGATTCTGACCTCTATCTTGTAGACACATATAATGTGGACACATGATCACATGTTTGAAAGCTCAGGAAGTTTGTGGACTAGGGGTGCGGTTAATACGGACAAAACACAAAGCCTTCAACAGGTAACAACCTGCAAAAACAAACTGGCGTAAATCTCCAGTGGCATGTACTCACCTGAGAGCAAATTTGACAGGAGCCTTCACAAACATGGTTCATAAAAATAGGAAACTTTTAATTAAAGCACAGCTGGAAGCTACACTATATTAGTGTCATAAACATCTGAAGGGATGAAAATGAACAACAAAAGCAGTAAAAAACAAAAACAAATGATGCAACTTTTTGTTACATCAGATGAAGTAATTCAATTGTTTACTTTTCATCTCTGAAATGTCATATTGTGTTATTTCAAAATTCATTAACAGGCCTAAATTAGGTCAATTTAATTGTTTGTTGTTTAGAAAACAAGAAGCAGGCATCATACATTTTATTTGCACATTTCTAGCTGATAAACCTGTTCACAAATTTCTACTCAGGGTGTCCATGGGATCTTAAAAAGTATTACAAGTTGATAAAACAATCTAGAGGAAATTAAGGCCCTTAAAATGTATAAAGTCTTAAATGCCATTTTCAGAGGCAATTTTATATCATCTTTTCATTATGTAAATTTGTCAAAATACTCCCCATGCTAAAGTTTGCCTGAATTTAATCATTGAGTAGGAAGAAAAGTGGGTTTCTGTATAGTTTATCTATAGAATCCTGTTAGATTTGACGTTTTCTGTTACGTGCTGCGCGATAGCTCCAGTCCCTTTATGGCCGGGTATTAAGCAACATCGTTGACTAATGGGGAAATACAAGTTAAAGACTTCTGCACAGTACTTTATATATACATATGATACAAACATAAATATGAATGTGTGTGTGTGTGTGTGTGTGTGTGTGCGTGTGCGTGCGTGCGAGTAGTATGTGTGTGTTGTATGAATGTTTACATATATATATATATATATATATATATATATATATATATATATATATATATATATATATATATATATATATATATATAATTAACAGTCTTGAACCAGAGTGATAAAAGTGATAATGGTGTTATTGTAGTGACATTGCCTCTAATTTCATTCAGCTTATGTTAATGATGCTTTTAAATCAGTAGATGGCGCTGGAGACCAGAACACTCAGTTGATATTGGCAGTGACAGGATGTGACTTAAGTATAGTTCTGTACTCAAAACAGACTGTAAAATGTACCAGTGAGATTTGTATCAATAGGATTTTTCTTTTCATTTCATTTTAACACCTAAGTGGAATTTGTAATGAATGTAGCTATAAATAAATAAATAAGTTACTTTTTACCACAACAAATCATGTTAGAATTTGCTTTCCTTTAAGACTGCCAATTCGACCTGAACTTTAAAATCTACTTTTGACATCTTGGTTTAGAAAACTTTTCAATTGTTATGTTGTCATTCATTCTGATACATTAAATGTTTAAATCTAACTGAACTGCATACAAATGGTTGGTCAGAAAAAAGTAAATCTCATACATATACATAGTCAGCAGGTTTCATTATTGTTTTCGCAAACTATCACATAAAAATGACAAAGGTCTATTTGAAACAGAGCACCCTTAGTGAATTTTGTCAAAGTTTATGTTAGATATATTATTCAGTATAGTGATCATAATTGTTTAAAATATACATACAAAGTCTGTATGCACATTTTTTTTCCCCCGCATAGATCAGTATATGCTGCAAGAGAAATAAACCAATCATTGTTTCTTTATGGCCAAGAGGCCCATAAAAGAAGTGGACATGAGCGCTGCCAAAGTAGGTAGGAATCATGAGGATGTATGCAGAGGACAGGGAATTGCTGTACTGAATGAAGTCTTTTCATCCTTGTGATAATTAAGACTTGCCATGGGTCACACAAGCCTGAAAAGGTTAACTTATTTTCAGTTATAGTCTAAGAACATATGTCCAAAAAGACGATGTCTGGGGGACCTTCACTAGAGTAGCATAAAAAAGTGTTATAAGTGACTATAGGCTCTATATATATTGCTAAGCTTTTGACCTTTTGACCTAATGTGGACACATGATCACATGTTTGAAAGCTCAGGAAGTTTGTGGACTAGGGGTGCGGTTAATGCGGACACAACACAAAGCCTTTGACAGGTAACAACCTGCAAAAACAAACTGACGTAAATCTCCAGTGGCATGTACTCACCTGAGAGCAAATTTGACAGGAGTCTTCACAAACATGGAAAATAGGAAACTTTTAATTAAAGCACAGCTGGAAGCTACACTATATTAGTGTCATAAACATCTGAAGGGATGAAAATGAACAACAAAAGCAGTAAAAAACAAAAACAAATGATGCAACTTTTTGTTACATCAGATGAAGTAATTCAATTGTTTACTTTTCATCTCTGAAATGTCATGTGTTATTTCAAAATTCATTACATTCGATTGATAGATTCGATTGATAGATTCCAAGATGGCCGCACATGTGTAGCAGTGTTTGTTTGTTTGTTTGTCTAATGTTTGTTGAGCCCGACCAAGAATCAACCAAGAAGTGGAATTTTGTATTTTAATGCCTCAACTTCCTGGCTAATTGCTGCCCGTTGCCTATACCATCTCAGCTGAAAAGTTTTGCTGGATTTGTTTGCTGCTGCTGCCTGCCTGCGTTGATCTGGCTAATCAACTTACCTTCACTGCATGCTGCTCTTGCTGTTTGGCTTGCACTTCCTTGCTGCTGTTGCTGCCCATGTCTCCCCGCCGCACGGTCTTCCACAGGCTTCCTTCTTGGCCTTACTGGTAAACTATGGTACACTTATTGCTGCTTCACCTGGCTTCGACTGGTAAGACTTCTCCTTACTGGTAAACTATGGTACACTTATTGCTGCTTCACCTGGCTTCGACTGGTAAGACTTCTCCTTTGCCTGCACCTGTGCTTGTTTGTTGAGCCACCAAACTCTCCAGCCTTCTCTTTGCCGGCACACGCAGTCATCTGCCAAGCAAATTGCACTCCAATTTAAGCTGCAACTCTACAGTGCCGAAAATGACACTTTTTCTGCTGAGTTTTGTCTTGCTCTGGGGACACGGGCATATGAATGTCTCTGATGAAACCTCTCTAGTGAAGGCTTGGGGTCCCTCATTTGTTCCCAGTATGACTTGCTCCAGGCCAGAGTTACCTGTGCAAAAACTACAGCCACTCTATAGTGTTCCTTCTGAATCCCTCCTCCGCTCTTTGTGCCTTGCTGTTCTGAAAAGCTTCACTGTTTTATCTGACAATGATCTTAAGTTGTTTTTTAACTCATTACATACTAAACATGCTGTGAACCTTGGTGCAACTATGAAACAGAGATTTGATTATTATGTTGTTAATTATCTGTGGTGATGTGCAGCCAAATCCTGGCCCAGTTGATATTGACTCTAAGATCTGCAATACTCCGGCTGATTTTAAAAACAGGTCTGGGTTGGGTATTATTCATTTGAATATGCGAAGTATGCTCCCTAAGATTGATTCTTTACGTATTTGGGCAAAATCCACCAATGCAGATATTATAATTCTTTCAGAAACATGGCTCTCTAAATTAGTCACAGACAAAGACATTGCTGTCAGTGGATACAATGTCTTTAGAACTGACCGGCCTTGTAAGGCTGGGGGCGTGGCTATATATGTAAAGAGCAAGTTCATTGCCAATGTAGTTTTGTCCATATCTGTGAGTAAACAACTTGAATTTCTGGCCCTAAATGTTGAGGTGTACAAAGGCATGACCGTCACTGTTGTTGGAAGCTACAGACCACCCTCTGCATTAGCTGACACCCTTCAGACGCTGTCACAGCTTTTATCACAGCTGCAGTACAGTGAGATTGTCCTGGCAGGTGATATGAACTGGGACTGGTTCAAACCTGCTTCAGACGGATTGAAGGGTCTTTGCAGTAGATTCAATCTTACACAATTAATTGAGTCCCCTACTCGTCCAAATTCAAAACACCCAGAGAAATCTACTCTAATTGATTTGCTATTGACAAATGCTCCCCGTAAATTTTCTGAAATTGGTGTGTTGGCTAATGACATCAGTGATCATTGCATGATTGCTGCCGTTAGAAATGCCAAAATTCCAAAAACAAGGCCTCGATGCATTGAAAAACGTGATATGAAACATTTCTCTTTACAAGGTTTTACACATGATTTATTTTATTTTAATTGGGACTGTATCGGGCTTATTGATGATTTCGAAACAGCCTGGAAATACTTTCATGATGGATTTTCGCAACTAATTAATAAACATGCTCCATTGCGTAAGTTTAGAGTCAAGGGACGAGACAACCCTTGGTTTTCGACGGAGCTTAGCAAACTTCTTCATGAGAGGGATGTGGCTTGGGCAAAGGCTAGGAAATCAGGGGTGGAGGCCGATAGGATTAATTTCAGACGACTACGAAACCAGTTCACAGCCGCTGTCCGACATGCCAAATCTGAATACTATCTGGCGGCTACTACAGACAATCTAAATAACCCTAGGACTTTTTGGAAGTCTATCAAGTCAATTTCTTTAACTAAATCTCATAATGAGCTGCCTCCCAATATCATCAGGGACAATATTACTATCTCGGACAGATCGGCGATGCTAAATTGTTTTAATGAACATTTTGTTGCATCTGGTTCTTTGTTTGACCAATCTCTACCTCCAAAAAACTCCCATTCTGATGGTAATGTTGCTGGAAGATGTTGTGTTGGCCAGCCTTCTTCTTTTACCTTTGCCCCATTTTCAATCGATGATGTACATAAAGCTCTAATGTCATTGGACACCAAAAAGCCTGCTGGCCCAGATTGTTTAGAGCCATATTTTTTAAAAACTGCTGCAGATTTTATTGCTAAACCACTCATGTATATTTTTAATTTGTCTTTGGTTCAGAATGTTATGCCATCAATCTGGAAATCTGCCCATGTCCTCCCCTTGTTAAAGGGAGGTGATCCTACCTTGCTAAACAACTATAGGCCTATCTCCAACTTGTCTGTGCTGTCAAAGGTTCTAGAACGACTAGTAAGTGAACAATTGAAAGAATACCTAAGTGCTAATAATATTCTCTCAGAGTTTCAGTCGGGTTTCCGAAAGGAACATAGTACCATCTCTGCTTCACTGAAGGTTGTGAATGACATCATTGAGGCACTGGACAGCAAAAAGATGTGTGCAGCTCTTTTCATCGATCTCTATAAAGCTTTTGATACGGTGAACCATTGTATTTTAAAACAGAGACTGCTCAACATTGGTCTTTCTGAGAAGACAGTTGGTTGGAAAGAAAATTAGGACTCAGTGCGTCACTTTTGACGGTATCTCTTCAGGTTTTTTACAAATTGTATCAGGGGTTCCTCAGGGATCGGTGCTGGGCCCACTTTTATTTACCATTTACGTAAATGACCTCGGTTCAAATGTCCACAATGCTCTGTTTCATTTTTATGCTGACGACACAATCATTTATACCTGTGGAGAAACTCTTCACCAGACCTATCAGTATCTGCAGGATGCCTTTGACACTGTACAATCTTGGCTATCTGACTTGAAGCTTGTGTTGAATGCAAATAAAACTAAGACAGTCCTGTTCTCAAATAATAGGAACTCTACAGCTATCCCTCCTAACATTGTTACCCTGCAGGGAAATCTAATAGAGCGTGTGGCCGAGTATAAGTACTTAGGGCTTTTACTTGACGACCATTTGACTTTTAAGGCTCATATCCAAAATTTAGCCCGGAAACTTATGTTAAAGCTAGGGTTTTATTTTAGGAATAGGGCTTGCTTTTCTCTTGCAACCAGGAAGAAATTGGTCGAGACTACTTTCATGTCTCTTATGGACTATGGTGATTTTTTATATATGCACGCCCCTAATAAATATTTGCACCAATTGGATTCATGGTGCACTGAGATTTATTACAGGGTGCAAACCCTTTACACATTGTTGCACTCTGTATAATCTAGTCCAGTGGCCCTCCCTTGCCCAGCGCAGGCTAACCCGGTGGCGATTGTTTATATATAAATCTATCATTGGGACATTACCTCCTTATTTATGTAGGCTTATGTCCTTCAAGGCCAGCTCTCGCTCTCTGCGGTCTAATGATAATCTCCACCTGGTTGTGCCTAGGGCTCGTACAGAGTTAGGAAAGCAAGCATTTAGAATATCTGCCCCATCAGCGTGGAACCGGTTACAGAATGACTTAAAACTTGTTAACTTGGTCTCCTTTGGTCAATTTAAGAGGCTAGTAAAGTACCGGGAAGCAGGCACAATGGGCACCTGTCCCTGCTTCCCAAATTAGGATAAGTCTATGGTGACAATGGGATGTCATGATTTGCGTTGGTCGATTCATTGTACTGTTAATGTATTATGTCTTATATGTTCATTGTATTTATCATATTTTGTATTTTATGTGGAACTTTTATTGCGGCTTTCTTGGCCAGGGCTCCTTCGCAAAAGAGACTTGTTCTCAAAGGATTTCCCTGGTTAAATAAAGGTTAAATAAAATAAAATAAAAAAAACATTTATTTATGCATTTAGCAGACGCTTTTATCCAAAGCGACTTACAGTGCATTCAGGCTATAAATTTTTACTTATCGTGTGTTCCCGGGGAACACACACACACAAAAAGAAACATTAACAGGCCTAAATTAGGTCAATTTAATTGTAAAATGTTCAGTTGTTTAGAAAACAAGAATGGATATGTAAAGGAGTGATTATTAGCTAAAGCAGGCATCAACCATTTCATTTGAACATTTCTGGCGGACCATCAGTATATTATAATGATTTCTGAAGGATCATGCAACACTGAAGACTGGAGAAATGGCTTGAGTAATGACTGAAGCAAAAATCAGCATTGCATTTTGTCAACCCATGTCCCAATTGTTCCATAAAATAATAAAAATAAACCCGTTCACAAATTTATACTCAGGGTGTCCGTGAGATCTTAAAAAGATCTCCAACCGTTGGAATCTTCCTCACACAATGGACAGAAGAACCTGGACTGTGTATTTGTTGGACATTATCTCCATGGAACTCTAAACTTCTCGTTTACATAGATCCAATTTAAAAACTATAAAAACTACAAATGACTTTCAGTTTTTAATGTCTTAGTAAAATGTATTTTATATGTATAAATGTTACTTAAATATTATTGTATATTATGAAGTCTACCAGGGGGTGGGACAGGTTGGGATGGATTCTAAATTTACACAGTTGTCTTTTGTTTTATATTACTGTTCCCAGAAAATAAATTTCAATTTCATTTTTAAGTTGTTAAAAAGAAAATAATAATAATAATTTAACGACCAACAATCCTGTAAGGGCTAAAAGCGGAAGTTGAAAAGCTAGCCAACGCAGCAAAGCAGACTCGGTTGTGCAGCTGTACATGAGGATAGGAGGACAGTCACAAACTTAAGAAATCAGCTGGAAAAACTCACCGAAAAAATGACTTTGAAAATAGGAGCAGGTGAAATAACGTAGGATTGGTGGGGTTGCCAGAAGGTGCCGAGGGCTCTGATGCAGCTGGCTTTCTCAGAGATAATCTTTCCAAGTTTAATCTTTCCACTGAAAGGCCATGATATAGAGATTGACTGGGCACATTGCGTGTATGATGGAAAACTCTGATCAGCCAGGTGCTCTCATCTTTCATGTACTAAGATGGCATGACAGGTCGGCGATCCTGAAAGGTGCTCGGCAAGTATATCCGGTGAAATATATTAGATTAGATTAGATTCAACTTTATTGTCATTGCACATGTAGGTACAAGGCAATGAAATACAGTAGTACAGGACAATATGCAGGACAATGTCACGCTACTATTTTTTCCCGACTTTAGTTCAGCCGCAACTACCAAGAGAAAGAGCTTTAATCCAGTCTTGAAAAAGATGACAGCACTCACTCTCCAGCCCTTCCTCACCTATCTGGCGGTAATTAAACTACGGCACAAAGGTTGGAGGATTTAATTACTTCACTATCGCAGAAGGCATATTCAGCAGCTCCACAAAGCAGCAGGAAGGCAACGGCTACCGTCTCCATCCTTTCAGCTCAATGAGATGAGGTCTGAGGTGATACTAAATGCCTTGAATAGAACAATAACAAAGTGACCATTGAAACTTAATTTATTTTTGGAATCTTGACCCTGTCCTGTTTATTTTATTTATTTTTATTTATTATTACTATTTTTTGGGCTATCTTTAAGCTTGAGAAGGGTCTGGCTGCAGACTTGCACTTCCACTCTCAAATTTGCATTCTCAGACTTGCACTCTCAGACACTTGTGCTTCCGCTAGAAACGTCACTTGCAGTCTTTATATTTTATTTTGTTGAATTTTTTTATTACTTTTTGTTTGAATTTTCCAACATTTTATAACAGTAGCCAAGTGGCAAAGACAAGAAAAAAGAAACTAAATTACAATGTCACTTGCAATCACTACTTGAACTCTCCGCTACCTGTGATGTCACTTGCAATCAACACAAATCGTGCATATTGCCAATGGAGACAAGACGCTGTGGTGGTGATTAAACGATTAAACCTAATTTAGTAGTATAATGTACCCTCTTGGCTAAGCTTTGGCTTAGTGAGCCCTTTTGGGGACATGTCTTGCCTTTAAGTGGACTGGTCACGCATCAACATTTTTTTCTTTTGTTTACACTCTTGGTATTGTTCGGTCTGCTTTGGATTTTGTACATAGCTGTTTGTTGTTCCTTTTTCTTTTTCTTTTTTTTTTCATGCCCTTCAACAGTGATGGGTAGTGATTTTAATGCTGTCTTAAATCCTGCAATGGATAAATCTCATCCTGATACTACAGCTAACCCATCCTCTAGGCAAGGCAACTTTATTTATATTGCATATTCCATACACATTGGTAATTCAAAGTGCTTTACATAAAAGAAAGTAAAATAATCATGAAGAAAAATAATCACAAAAATAAAACAAACAATTTGAAACCTTATAAATAATTAATATAATAATATAATATAAATAATAATTATATAATAATATATTATTATTAAGACATTCAATAAATGTATCATGGAACCTAATGTAATCGATCTTTGGAGAATCCTGAATACTGCATCTAAGGACCTTTTTTCTAATAGACATAAAACTTTCTCTAGGATAGATTACATATTTCTCAGCCCATCACTAATTTAATCTAACTCTTCCATCTCTATATTACCAACTTTATTTTCTGATCACTCTGCAGTGTTATGTAATGTTCACCTTTCCAACATAAAGACTAAGGCCCCTAGATGGCATCTAAACACATCATTAGGCTACTAAATAATCAGACATTCATTAATTCACTAAAAGATCGTATAAAGGAGTTTTTTTTTTTTTTTTTTGAATGAAAGTATCTTTCTTTTGATGTAAACCCTCAAATATTGTGTGAAATGAGAAAGTGTGCAATACAAGGATTCTGTAAATACTTTTCTTCTGCTCTTGCCAAAGCAAAACCCCACCAATTTACACAATTAGAAAATAAGTTTAAATTATTAAAAAATGTAGAGTTTATTACTTATTGGCCTTCAGGCTGAGGGAATGAGATTCTAAGGAATATATCAGCGCAATAAAATCTTCGGTTGACCAGGTAACCACAAATTCAGTTTTAATTAACAACATATTTAAGGGGTTTTACACAAATCTGTACAAAACTGAAACCGATTTTGATGAATAATTTTGTAAAGTGTACTTGGATAAATTAGAATTACATCGGATGAAACAGATGGATAACGACTCTTCGAAGGCTCCGTTAAGTTTTGAGGAGGTTCATGAAGCATTAAAAAGCCTTCATTTAATTTTGCTATTGAGCATGGTACATTTCATAAAGATCAAAAAACATTTTGATATCATTGCTTCTTAAAAAGGGTAAAGACTCATTAGACTACTCTAACTATAGGCCAGTATCACTTATTCCATGCAATCTAAAAGTTTATTCTAAAACTCTTGCCTCTCGCATGGAGAAAGTTATTCATAGCTTAAACAAGGAGGACCAAACTGGTTTTTATTAAGGGGCATCACGTGTCCAATAATATGCGGCGACTGTTTCATGTACTTGATTTCGCAGACTCTGTTCTGAAACCTTGTGCAGTCTTGACACAGTGACACAGAAAAAGCCTTTGATAGGCTAGAGTGGAACTATATGTGGGCAGTTACAAGATAAACTGGACCAAGTCTGCTTTAATGCCAGATCCAGAATAAAGCTTGTCACATTGCAGTGCCATATACTTTCAGGAGGATTGGCTGTGCCAGTTTTTTAATTATATCATTGGTCATTACAAGCAGCATTATTCTATGTGGTGACATTATTTCTGACGTAATTAACTGAAACAGGAAGAGAGGGCGGGACATATCTAGCAGCCTCCCCCTTTTTAAAGTAGCCAATAGCATTTTGATTATGTCTGCTTGGGCCAGAAACGTTGAGCTAGGTAAAGCGACTATACTTATAGTGCAGAAGGTGGGCGCTTCAGATTCTAGAGAATATTTGATTGGTCAGAAGTAGAGGTGCTCCGATCACGATCGGCCGATCGTTATGCGTATCTCCTCAGTAAAGCCGGTTTTCTAATCAGCGGTTAATTCCATCAGGTGCGTGATTTCACATAGAGCAGCTGTTACTACACAGAGCCGTTGTTAATAGAGAAGATGCGCAAATCACGTGAATTTTCAGCCTTTATTGGCCCATCTTCTCAGTTAACAACAGCTCTGTGTAGTAACAGCTGCTCTATGTGAAATCACGCACCTGATGGAAGTAACTGCTGATTAGAAAACCGGCTTTACTGACGAGATGCGCATTAACGATCGGCCGATCGTGATCGGAGCACCCCTAGTCAGAGTAAGGCAAGGATAAACTATTATTTTTTAAAAGATTAATCTAACGATTAATTTTTTCAGACCGATTCGATTTCGATTATCTCCCCATTGACTACAATTTATACATGTTGATTTACATATCTGAATGAAAAAAACATGAATTCCTTAACATTGCAATATATGTTTATTGCTCTTAAAATTACAAAATAAAAGACTGACTAAGAATGCATTACTTTGCACTTGTATAGAGATAGCATTCAATAAAACCTTGAAGCCTTGAAAACACATAGCTTACTGAAACAAGCTTACTGAACACATAGGGCCTAGTTTACTGAAAAAAAGTTCTTCTTTCAGATGAAAATAACAACAACTTGATGTCTAGCATTCAATAAAAAAGGTCACCCAAAATACTTGTTTAGAGCAATTGAAAGAATACAGTAACCAATGTAAACTTGAGGGCTTTAAGCTAATATAGAGAGTGCTTTTCCAAAATTTAGATGACAAAGTCCACACTAATTAATTAATAATTATTTATTACCGTCGACTGTGAGTGACGTTACTTCCCAATGCAAACACGCCCAATAAAATGGCCCCATCCGTCACTTGATTGACAGGTTTCCGTGTAGATGTTGAAAATTTAAATGCAAAAGGAATTGCGATTCCATTTGAATTGCGATTCCATTTGAGTTTTGGCAGTTTGCATGCACAGTGCAGAGAAAGTGAAAAAAGCAAATGTGATAATTAATATTGCTATTTAAATATGGCAGTCTCACAGATCGTAAGATATGGGAAACACAATTGCAAACGGACTTTGCATTTCCATTTTAAATTTGGCAGACACCGTGTGTTCGCTTAAACGAAAATGCAAACGTTAATGCGTGATTTGCATTTGCGTTTGGATTATGTCACATTTAATGCGTCCACAAATTGAAAACGCTATTGCAAATGGAATAGAATAGAATAGAATTTGCAATTCCTTTTGAATAAAGTCCGGAATATAATTCCATACATCTCACAAGAGGCTTAAAATGAAACTGAAATCGACCTAAAACTGTCATATCTGTAACACTGTATCATCAGGTACCTTTCTGCACATGTTCTGGGAATGTCCAATTGTTGTCAACCTATGAACTCATGTAAATTCAGTTTTGTCCTTTTTACTTCAAATCTATTACATGTCTAATCCAGGTTTATGATTTCTCAACAATAATTCTAACTTCTGTATAAATTCATTAAAGAAGAGAATGCTGTTTGCTGGTGTTAAAGCTGCAAAGAAGACAATAATACAAAACTGGTTTACTCCTCACATGTGTGCAAAAACATTTTGGATTCATAGCCCCCTTTAAGATAGTAACCTGTAAATCTACAAGATGGCTAGTTTGGCTGTATTTGTTAAGTCTGTTGTTGAATCTCAGGCCAGAGAGAAACCTTTTTTTTATTATTATTATTTTTGTTTTGCGGTGTCATCCAGTGTTGTTTCAATGTCCTGCACCATATCAGCAATGTGTTCTGTTACAATTCTTTGAGAAAAACTGACAATTTGGAAGAGCTTTACTTTGTCTGGCGCTAGCAGCTCGGCACCAGCAACAAGACACTCTTTCACGAACTCACCTTCTAAATGAGGTCTTACAGTAGATTCTTAGCTATAATCTTGCTTACCACAAAACTTGAATAAATAATATTCTCTCTGTCAGAATGCGGTCTTGTGTAAACTGCTTGTTGGGCACCCAAATTCTGCAGTAGAGTGTTAATTTTAGCTGAGCGCATTTTTACTTGCAACTCATATGGCCCAGAGGCCTGACGTTCCCCACCCCTACTCTAAATTCTGCATATTAATGAGGTCTACAAAAGTACAAACAGTGCATCAATTCACTGACATTTGAAAGATGCATGCGAGGTCAATCAGTAGAATGCTCATCATTCTTTACATATTTCTATTTTTTTTATATTGTATTCATACAAAGGTGGAAAAGACAATTTGTCATATGATGGGAGAATCCAAATACCCACTGCTGTCTAAAAATGGGGACTTTATAATTGGAACACTTTTTGCAATTCACAGTAAAGAAACATTACCATCATTTGAGTTCAGACAAAAACCTCAACACCTCTTTTGTTCCAGGTATGTTGCATAGGAAATATAATTTTAATAAAAACAGATTTGTTATTGGTAGCATATATATATATATATATATATATATATATATATATATATATATATATATATATATATATATATAACTTTGTTTACTCATGCAGACCTGATTTAAATGTCTTCACAGTGTGAATCTAATAGACTTTCGGATGGCTCAAACGATGATATTTGCCATTGAGGAGATTAACACAAATGAAAGTTTGCTTCCAAATATTTCTATTGGCTACAGAATCTATGATACATGTGGTTCAAGACTGTCTTCGATGAGTGCAACTTTGGCATTGATGAATGGTCAGGAGTTTGCAGCAGGAGATCGATGCAATGGACAGTCTCCAATACATGCTATCATAGGAGAAACAGAGTCTTCTGCTACAGTGATTCTTTCTAGAACAACAGGTCCTTTTAAAATTCCTGTGGTAAGGATCAATGATAGTAGAAGTTTGACCATTGTGATACTACACTGATTATGTACTGTTGCATTCTTTTCTGTGCTTTCTTTTTCAGATAAGTCCCTCTGCTACATGTGAATGCCTCAGTAATAGGAAAGATTACCCATCATTCTTCAGGACTATTGCTAGTGATTACCACCAAAGCAGAGCACTTGCATATATTGTCAAGCACTTTGGCTGGTCTTGGGTTGGAGCTGTGAACAGTGACAATGACTACGGAAACAATGGAATGGCCATATTTCTGAAAACAGCCCAGGAGGAGGGAATTTGTGTGGAGTACTCTGTGAAATTCCATCGGACAGAGCCTGAAAAACTCCAAAGAGTGGTAGAGACAGTAAAAAGGGGCACTGCAAAAGTGATTGTTGCATTTCTTTCTCAAGTTGAGATGGGCAATCTGTTTGATCAGCTAAGTGTTCAGAACATTACAAACCTCCAAATAATTGGAGTGGAGGCTTGGATAACTTCAGAAAGTTTGATGATTCCAAACAGTTTTCATGTTCTGGGAGGGTCACTGGGGTTTGCAGTGAGAAAAACTAATATAGAGGGGTTTGCAGATTATGTTACAAAAACATTCTGGCACACAGCTTTTCCATGCTTACAGAGGGAGGGCAATTCATCTCAATATGGATTAAATTGCAGCAGTTATCAGGATCTGCTTGTGCTGAAAAATTACAATGAAGATTTAACTGAACAAAGATATTCAAACAATGTCTACAAAGCAGTTTATGCAATAGCATATTCACTACACAGTTTGCTCCAGTGCACAAAAAAAGGAGGTTGTGAAAAAAGTCTCACAATACAACCACAGCAGGTAAAAAGTGCTATAAAATAAGGTGACCAGACATGCCACTTCCTGGTAACACGTTCTGCCCAGGGTTTTTCTAAACTGACTAAAAAAACATTAAAAGTACCACAAGAGTGATTCAAAATCATAAAGGAGCCGTCTGCTCTGCTCTCTATCACTTTTTTTTAGTACTTAGATGCCATACAGTACAGCGATGGATATGGACAGCGCAAACAGCCAAAATGACTGGGCAGAATGTGTCCCACGGAAGTGGCACATCTAGTCACCCACACACACACACACACACACACAAACACACACACACACACACACACACACACACACACACACATATATATATATATATATATATATATATATATATATATATAGTGAAAGGATAAACTTTTTGGACTGAATTTTTTACTTTTTTTTTACTAGGTGGTTGAGGCTCTGAAAAAGATAAATTCCACCTTAAAGACAGGAGATCACGTGTGGTTTGACAGCAGTGGAGCAGTTGTAGCACAATATGAAGTTGTGAACTGGCAACAGGACCTAAATGGATCAATCCAGTTTAAGCCAGTGGGATACTATGATGCCTCAGTGCCCCCTGACCAACAGTTTGTGCTCAACACTGAAAACATAATTTGGGCTGGAGGGCAGTTGGAGGTAAATACCTTGGTTATCCCAAGTTTAAATGGGGTTAGCATTATGTCAGTTAGTCATTG